>NC_142801.1:10200854-10495854 GCF_049724085.1 Artemia sp. Qi Xiang Cuo
TATTAATTGTATTTAAAATATCTAGTACATTAATTGTTCAGCATAACTAGTTTCTGGATGAATTTGTTTTAGATATATTGACTAGTAGGCCTATGTCAACTTAATTTAGGTTTATATGAAGTTTATGGTTGTTTAATTAGTTAAATAATAAAATATAAATTAATTAGTTCAAAGGCTTACATATTTGGTAATTTAATCCATTTTTATCCATTTATTTTCTTTATATATTAGTAATTTTATAGCCTATGTAGTTTAACAAGAATGATTTTAGATGGGGCGTTGGTCGTTCTAATGTTTGGTTGGTTTAATTTGTCAAGTCTGTTAGTGGTCTTTATGCATTATTAGTGTATAGATGTGTAGGCTATAGGATTTTTGTCCTTTAACTAAAGTTATTTTTGTCTATAACATTGAAATATACATAGGGTAAGACACCCAGTAGTCGGCCACCTGCCTATTCTTGGACAGAATGTAACTAACAGGGAACCTACCTCTAGACACCTGCCTATTACACTAGACACCTGCCTTCTAAAAACTTTCTAAGCACATTAGCCTAGAGGTAGGTTCCCTGTTAGTTACATTCTGTCCAAGAATAGGCAGGTGGCCGACTACTGGGTGTCTTAACCATATATATATATATATATATATATATATATATATATATATATATATATATATATATATATATATAGTAGGCTATTGAAATATACATAGGGTAAGACACCCAGTAGTTGGCCACCTGCCTATTCTTGGACAGAATGTAACTAACAGGGAACCTACCTCTAGACACCTGCTGTCTTCTAAAAACTTTCTAAGCACATTAGCCTAGAGGTAGGTTCCCTGTTAGTTACATTCTGTCCAAGAATAGGCAGGTGGCCAACTACTGGGTGTCTTAACCAATATATATATATAGTAGGCTATATATACATATATATATTTATATATATATATATATATATATATATATATATATATATATATATATATATATATATATATATATATATATATATATATATATATATATATACATACGTATATATAATTTCAAGGACTTATATTGATAATATAGTTAACATTGATTTTTAACTTATAAATTTGTGGTTAATATTCTATATGTGGTTTATAGTCATTTTGTTTGACATTGAGTAGTCTATAATTTGTAAATTGTATTTGATCTTATATGAGCCTACTTTTGGGTAAGAGGGTAAGACCTTTTTATAGAAGAAAGAAAGGTTTGGTTGATGTTGTTGTACTGGATATTTTTGTTAGGTTACAAGTCACTAATTAGATTGTAACTATATTTCTTGAAAATTAAAGATAAGACTACTTTGTAGGTTAGACACACTTATCCTGGACTTAAAAAATCATAATGTTGATTTAACAAATCTTTAGTAGCTATAGGTTGTTATTTGGTGTAATTGAATTGTTGGATTATATGCATACAAACCAAATTAACTATTTTGTTGCAAATGTTTTAATGTCATGCAGCATAGTTTTGAAAAATTTGCCGTTTTTAAAGGACCGTTGATATTATTTGTATTGTTCTATTATTTGTATTTAAATAAATATGATATTTTTTTTGTTTATATATTATTAAGGTTTCTTATGTTTAAATTATATTTTTTTTATTTAAAATTGTTAAAAATTATATTCGTAACGTATTATGCAAGATTAAATTTCCTTTATTTTGATTGGCTTTGAGTTGAGAAACGGAATTTCTTTGTTTAAATTTATGCCATTTTAAGAATGACTTTTGATTCGTCAGTCTGATTCTTCTGTGCTGACTGTGCTCGTGAAGCGGATATTAAGGTAAAGAATATTTAAATTGCTTACTAAAATGTATTAATTTTAAGAACAAGGTTTTTCTGGGGAAAGTAAAGAGCGAAGTTTAAACTTAAAACGAACGAAATTATAACTTCATAGCCTATCTAAGGTAAAATTCTACTTTAGTTACTTTTGGCTATCTTGGAAAGGGGTTGGGTTAGGAAAATGAAACTTTCAGGGATGGATGTACATGCTAAGGTTTGTCCCGGGAAGGTACTTTGAAGTACCTACCTCCACTCATCCCCCCCCCTCTATATAATGGTAAATTACTGCACATTACTAGTTGTTTTTAACTCCTATTTTATCCTATATTACTATAATAAATATAAATCACTGCTTACCTTACACAACTTCTGCTTTTAACCTTGTTCATTAAAATATATTCCAAAATCCTATTTAAATCCTAAGCCATTTAATTTTCAACCCATGCTGACTTTCTTTATGGTATATGAAACCAGGCTTGTTGTGATGTCACACTTGCCTTATATGAGGTAAGTATCGGCTAGCCAAACTGAACTTTCCTTCGAAAGTTCGGTTTTGGCGTCGCCATTACCTCATACGTTGGTACATCTATTAACAAAAGCTTAGATTCCAACCGATTTGACCAACGATACTTTAAAGCCCAGCTCCCACTAGCGCCCAAGAACCCAAAACATTTACTTTAGCGCCCAAGAACCCATAGCGCCAACAGCTCCCAACTTGAAAGATAAATACAAGCACACTCAAGTATCAATTCATAAAGCCAAATATTAAGTTATTTTACCTTTTATACCGCAAAATTTCCTTTCTTCTTTAAATACCAATTTAAAAAATTTTCCTAGCTGAAGTTTGTAAATAACAGATGATGGTGGAATGCATAAGGGAATTCTACCAGTCACAAAGATTGGAGTCAGCAAACCAATGTGTGGGCAAAGGGTACTTGACATAGACAGACCATATCAAGTTACAAGAGGGGAAATTTGGCTTCTGTTGGCAAACACATTTCGCAGAGATATATCAAGTTACAGGAGAGATCAACTTTGGGTTCTTTTTGGGCGTTCAGAAATATTTCAAATGTCATTCATTTTTGGGTTCTGATAAATTAAAAATGCTTGTATTACATGCATGCGGGCGTTGGCCTTGTTTAGGCTTATGATGCCCTATACAGTTTTTTTATTAAGTGAAAAATAATTCATACTTATATTTTCGGCCAAATAAGTATTCAAATAATCAATTTATTGTCAGTATAATTTTATTTTTAACTTGGGTGCCAGATTCAAAGGTAAATATAAACCTTTGCTGTAACCAGATCTAGCTTCCAGGATCAAAGATTTGATACTTTAGCTCCTCAACTTCCACTTTCCAAGCGCCCAGGATAAAAAAAAAGCTTTAGACTTTAGGCCTGGGAGCTTATCCTCAAAATTTAAGCTCAATCTGATCCTTCCTTCCCTATTTTCCAAAAGACAAATATCAAGTTTTGTGGGAATTTGCTTGCGTCAAAAAGAGATACTGGACGCTAAAATAGTAAGTCTGTTAGTGTCTCAGTGGTACAATGGTCGCTGATCCTGACTGTCAGGTGGGAGATCCGGGTTCGATTTCCTGTGAGAGAAAATTTTTTATATACTGAATTTAAAGTTTAAAAAAGAAACTCAGCTTCTTTTTTAAATCCAATCTATTACTTGGATCTAAAAAAGATGGAAAGATTGAAAAAAATGTTTTTTTATTTGATTTCTGATTGTTACGAAATAATGGCGGGAAATCCGGCTCCCCCTCAGTAGAATTCTTTTGTGTAAACCCACACCATCTGTGATTTGCTAACTTTAGATATGATATTTGGATACTGTCTGCAAACCCATTTCGCAGAGACATATCAAGTTACAGTAGAGATCAAGTTTGGGTTCTTTCTGGGCGTTCAGAAATATTTCAAATGTCATTAATTTTTGGGTTCTGATAAATTAAAAATGCTTGTATTACATGCATGCGGGCGTTTGCCTTGCTTGGGCTTATGATGCCCTATACAGTGTTTTTATAAAGTGAAAAATAATTAATAATGATATTTTAAGCCAAATAAGTATTCAAATAATCAATTTATTGTCAGTATAATTTTATTTTTAACTTGGGCGCCAGATTCAAAGGTAAATAAAAACCTTTGCTTGCTTGGGCCTTTGGGCGTTGGCCTTGCTTGGGCTTATGATGCCCTATACAGTGTTTTTATCAAGTGAAAAATAATTCATACTTATATTGTCGGCCAAATAAGTATTCAAAATATCAATTTATTGTCAGTATAATTTTATTTTTAACTTTGGCGCCAGATTCAAAGGTAAATATAAACCTTTGCTGAAACCAGATCTAGCTTCCAGGATCAAAGCAACATTTACTTTAGCGCCAAAGAATCCATAGCGCCCACAGCTCCTGACTTGGAAGATAAATACAAGCACATCCAAGTATCAATTCATAAAACCAAATATTAAGTTATTTTACCTTTGGTACAGCAAATTCTTCTTTTTTTTAAATAGCGATTTTTACTGGAGGCAAAGAAGAAAAAGCGCAAGGAACTCGCGACCACGCAAAATCCCATGTGATCTGGTGTTTATTTACCTTTGAAGCTGGCGCCCAAGTTAAAAATAAAATTATACTGACAATAAATTGATTATTTGAATAATTATTTGGCCGAAAATATAATTATGAATTATTTTTTACTTAATAAAAACACTGTATAGGGAATCGTAAGCCCAAGCAAGGCCAACGCCCGGATGAATGGAATACAAGTATTTTTAATTTATCAGAACCCAAAAATGACTGACGTATTTGAAATATTTCTGAACACCCAGAAAGAACCCAAATTTAATCTCTCCTGTAACTTGATATGTCTCTGCGAAATGTGTTTGCCGACAGAAGCCAAATATCATATCTAAAGTTAGCAAATCACAGATGGTGCGGGAGCCAACACTGAATGACATATATCGAATATTTGTAACATGCAAATTGCCTCTGTGTGAAATGCGTTTGCCGATAGAAGTCAAATATCCCCTCCTGTAATTTATAATGATCTCTTTTTGCCATATTCACCTTGCCGACACAATGCACTTGCTGAAATAAAATTGAATATATCTTTGTGATTAGCAGAATTATTTTGTATGTACCCGCACAATCTGTGATTTGCTAACATTAGATATGACACTTTTTTAAATTACTAATTAACGAAGAAATGGACTAAAAATTTGCTGCGCTAAAGCTAATGTTAGTATATATTTTTCCAGTTGGGAGCTCTGGGTTCTGGGCGCTGGGCGCTAACCTATTAATGAATTTGGGTTCTTTGGGCGCTAGCGGGCGCTGGGCTTTAAAGTATCGTTGATACCGATTTGGTGGTGGGTTCATAAATATACTAATATAAAATATTAGTTTCAAACTCAAATATTCAAATGTATAAACTATAAAACTGTCTGAACCGCAACAAAATGTTGAGCATCGGTTCGATCTTCTAATTCATGAAGATAGTGTTGTCTGGGAGTAGACTCCGAACTCCGATTTGCTCATTTCATGAATTAGGGGTAACATGGTGAAAAAGGGTAACTGAATGAAAAAACGCAGTACTGAATGGGAATACAATTTTTTAATTTATACATAAAATTTTTAAATTCTAATCGCTTTCATTGTAAAACATAATCACAGATTATTTTATATTTCAAAGTTTTATTTTTTTTATTTAAGTAAAAACAGTCAGATTTTTTTTTTTTTTATACACATAATTTATTTCTTCCAGGAGGAAGGATGGGGTACATAGATAGCGAGTGGGGCTCATGATGAATGAGGAAGCTGCTAAGTCTT
Organism: Artemia sp. Qi Xiang Cuo; assembly: GCF_049724085.1. Taxonomy (NCBI): domain Eukaryota; kingdom Metazoa; phylum Arthropoda; class Branchiopoda; order Anostraca; family Artemiidae; genus Artemia; species Artemia sp. Qi Xiang Cuo. The sequence continues at coordinate 10,206,486 of NC_142801.1, forward strand.
GTTTAGGTTGGGAAGGTATTAAATGTACAATGCTATTTGCTCATTTCATGACTAAAGTGCAGGGTATCAGTCATAGTATTATATGCCCCAGGAGAGCCAACTGACAGATAGTAGTGACTAAGATGAATTTACTTAGTTACAGGAAAATATACAGGGTCCCAGGTAGAAAGAGCGCAGTTTTATTAGGAAATTTTAATGTATATGCTGGTAGAAATAGGTATAGAGGATATCCTAGCCTACATATATTTGGTGTAGAAAAAGAAAACAGTAGTAGCTACAAACTGCTGTAAGTTTGCAGGTATAAAAATCTAGTTATAACCAATACAGTATTTGGTCCTAAAATAGTCCATAGGCTAATATGGTATTCACACCATGGTGAGACAACAAACCTTACTGATTATGCTATTGTAAACCAAAGACTGGCAGGATCAATACAAGATATAAAGGTGTATAGGAGTGCTGTTATTAATGTTAAAAGTATAGAACCCTGTCTAGTAATGTTCAGGGATATTTTAAAGCTGAAACTTAGGAACGGTAACTACATTTCTGGAACCCATGACGTTGACAAACTCTTCTATGATAATTTGAAATACTCTCCATGAATAGTTGAATACTAAACTGGAGAGTTTAAATTTTGAAAATATAGAAGATGGACAGATTAGTTTTAAGAAAACAGTTTGTGAAGTTACTGTTATATCTTAGGGACGAGAGGTAGGGACACAGCTAGGAATATTAGCGGAAATGCTTCATGTTTAATAGAGAGGAGGAGGGGCTTGTACAAGAATTACCTGAGCAATAGATCATACGAAAATAAGAAGAATGCAAAGAAAGTGGAAAAAGCATTAAAATATGAACTAAGGAGGTTAGAAATGGAGGCCAGGGATAAATAGCCAAAAATCTGGAAGATGCAGCTAGACAGCATAATAGTAAAATATTGTACTGGCCTGTAAATAAATTGAGAGGGAATAGTCAATCTGTATTTTTCCATAGGAATGGGTAAAAAAGTAGTGATATTTACATATTTAAAGACAGACAGGTATAACATATTTATAATGTGCTAACCTGTTATGGACTTACATTAAAATATTGGGATTACAACGACACATTTGATGTGAACAATGATGTATATTTTGAGGACGATTTAGTGACAATACAAAAAGGATTTTTAAATAATAAGACCTCAGGTATTGATAGTGTGTTAAAATAGTTTCTCAAATATTGTGCTATGAGTTTAAAAATAACTTCCTGAAGATTATGAACACGACTTTTTTTTAAAGGGGACGTACGTACCTAGCAATATTAGGAAAATCCATGTATCAGAAAGATGGTAAAGGTGAGTGTTGTATTTATAGAGGTAATAGCCTGTTTTCTGTAGGCAGCATATTACTTATCAGTATGACGATAGATGTTAGAGGATGTGTGGACCAAATTTTCACTTTCAGATTAATAATTGAGAAGTGTTTAAGAAGTTATAGAAAACTTTTCAGAAATTTTGCAAGTTTAGGGTGAAAGAACAGATTTGCAAATTAATGTTAAAAAGACTTAGTCACTGAGACTAGGATTAAATTAATATGATAAGTTTACTTTGGGTAACGAACAGATCAATTAAGTGGACAGGTTCACTTATCTTGGTGGTATTATAAGTGAAGAAGGTGGGTGAAGTGAAGATGTTGAAAGTAGAATAAACAAGGCCCATGGTGAGTTTTTTTTTTAACAGTTGAAAAAAAAAGTTTGCAAGAATAGGAAGATAATTTAACAATCCCATATCAGAATATTGGAAGCTAAAATGACGACAGAAGTCTTCTTCTTCTATTTAACAGCAGGCAAGTGCGGTTCTGAAGTATGTGTGCTCTAAAAAACAGAGGGCCAGTTGCTAGATGTTTTCCAGAGAAATTGCCTCTTGATTGTTTTGGGTACCCAACTGACTAACCATATCTAAAACAGTAGGCTGTACATAAAATGCGGTTCAATACCATTTTCTAGGGCTATAATGAGAGAAAGGTTGAGATGGATGGGGCATGTTCTATGGATGAATGATGATAGATTACCAAAGATTGTCCTTTTAGGCCAATGGTCTAAGGCTAAACGAAATGCAGGTTGTCCTTGGCTGGGTGGGAGGATGTTGTAAGGAAAGATTTAAGGGAAATGAGAACTTCCTAGGAGAGTATATAGAGGAATGCTTTGAATAGATTGGAGTGGGAGCGTACGTAGCTGTGTTTGCCTCAGTCAGCTTGGAGCTTAGTATATTTTAATTAATTTTCTTTTATATATATTTTTAAAAATCTTAAAAACGAACAAAAAATTTTAGCCCCCCCCCCAAAAAAAAACAACAACAACCCACATCAACCTACTAAGCACTAAGTCACACCTCATGGTTTTTCAGGAATAAACATGAATTTATTTTGTAATCCTCACCTTTGTTGAGCGGAGCATGTCAACACTAAAAAAATTAGTAATAGGGTAAATTAATTATTGATATTCAAAAAATTCATAAAAATCGGGTCGTTTTTGAATAGTGAGGTCAATATCTCACTCCCTTCTATCCCTTTTTGATTGGTGATATACTCAATCCTCAATGAAAAATACATTGGTTTACGAAAAATTATCGAAACAGAAAAAAAGAGATCAATTAGAATTTATAAAAATAACTGTTCATGTTAAATGTACTAATCGTCTTTACTAAATAATTTCCTGGGGTAAAAAAAAAACATAAAATATTACCCCTCTCAGAAAAAAAAGTCAAATGTTAAGATTTATAAGAATTTTTTTTACATTCATTAGTTAGTTAGTAGTCTAATAATCCCAGAGCTGCACGCTACGTTCTAACTTTGCAAGATACTTCTAAAAAGTATTTTCTTTTGTATATCCTATTTTAAGCACAAAGGACAAATCTAGACCCAACAGATTGTTCATGGACTACAATGAAGCAATAAAAGACACTACTTCTCATTACTGACAAATAAGTAGTCTGACACGATTCAGTTACCTACAATGCACAAACATACCCCGACCACCTCTTCCTATTAAGCCTTCTAGCCCCCTCAGCCAGTGCATTCATAGCCTTTTCCCATCGGAAGTCACTTAATGCATTAATGTCTTCACTTCAATCTTTGTTTTCTCTTACTACTAAAAGATCTATTACTCAAAAACTTTTAGCAAAAAGTCATTTTATCCTCTATCAAAAAGATAAGTTTCATTGATAATGTTCCTATCAAATCTTCTAGCTTTTGTAACTAAATAATCAACAAAAACTAAACCAACAAATTTATTTAAATCATTCCAACTACATTCAAATTTTAAAATTTTCAGTTTAATATCAAACTGTTCTTTAAATACTCCGCTAAAAGGTTCATCTAGAACCCTATTAATGTTACAATTACCTGGTATATGTATCTACTCATTCTAAGCTTCACCTTTAATTAACTCTGAATGCTACTATATGGTTGCCTTTACTTTTAATTTCAATTTAAAAACATAAGGCATTTGTACTACTTTTTCATTATCACCTCTTCTATACAAAGGGTTCAAATGTTGAAAAATAACATGTAGTCCACATTTTTCTTTACAAAGATCCACCACCTTGAAGAAAATTAACTTCAATATCATATAGAAATATGCAAGAGAATTTTTCAAAAGGCTAGCGTTGTTGACAAGTGTTATATCAACAAATTCAAAGATTTTGACGAATAAAATGATAGATATTAACTTTTTTTCTGTTCGAATAATGATAAATAGCTCTCTCGTTTTAAAACCTGTATTACATTTTGTACATACTTGAATATTTAAAACATTGACTAAACTAAGTCTTATACAATTTAATGTAATAATATTTAATTTTCAAAAAAAAATTTTTTGTATCATTTTATCAAAAAATAAACTCCATGGGTTTTAAATGTTAATTTATTATTATATTAAAAATTCATTGTCCAAAAGGTAAAACTTAATTTTTTTTAACAGTTTGAAAAAAGGTAACTGAATGAAAAAATACAGTACTGAATGGGAATTCAATTTTTTAATTTATAAATATAATTTTTTTATTCTAACCGCGTTCCTTGAACAACATAAAAAAAGTTTATTTTATTTTTAAATTTGTGATTTTTTTTATTTTATTAAAAATAGTCAGAATTTTTTTTTTTTTTCACCCTTGTAAAAAAATATAATTTTTACAAGTTTGATCAATAATATTTAATATAAAAATAAATTTAAATTTAATATACATGTATTTTATTTTTTTAGAAAATGATACAAAAAAAATTTGTTTGAAAATTAACTATTATGACCTTCAAATTTAGAAGAATGAGTGTAGGACATGTATTGAATATTCAATTATTTACAAAATATAATACAGGTTTTAAAATTAGAGAGGTATTGGTAATTATTCGAACAGAAAAAAAGGTAATATATATCATTTTATTCATCAAAATCTTTGAATTTGTTGCTAAAACTCTTATCAACAATACTAGTCTTTTGAAAAATTCTTTAGCATATTTTCTAGCTGCTATTGAAGTTAAGTTTCTTCAAGTTGGGGGTGCTTTGTAAAGAACGATGTGACCTCTATTTTTTTTTTTAAATATCTGGCCACTTTGTATAGAAGAGGTGATCATGGAAACGTAGTACAAATGTCTTTTGTTTGGAAATTGAAATTAAAAGTAAAGGCAACCATATAGTAGCATTCAGAGTTAATTAAAGGTGAAGCTTAGAATGAGTAGATACATATACCAGGTAAGACTACTAGCTACTACTATTAACTCTACTGCTCCTACTACAAAACTGCTGCTATTAAAACTAAGGGCACTAAGTTGAAATACTTGGAATGTATTCAAACTGTATGGAACTAAATCGAAGCAAACTATGCCCGCACAGGTTGCCTAAAAAAATGACCGAACAGTGTCAGTTTAATACGCATATAGATTACTGACATTTATTCCTTTAAAGTTTAATAATTTTTTAATTATCAAAGTAAACAGTGAAAACCATTGAAACGTATTTTGTTATCAGTAAAATTCAAATTGTGTTCTGGTCTTCAGGAGGTATTGGGACTGTCAGCCCTATTCATGTTAATTTTTGCTCGTTTATACGGTTACAGATGTATATAGTTGTGTAAGTTTCCACTTAACCAATTCAAACAATCAGGTTTCATTTTTGCTACCCCTGGTATTCTAAGAAAGTTCGAAATGACAAGTTTTTGTCTAATACACTTTTGATTATTTCAGATGCTTGGTGACACCAAGCATCCAGCACCAAGCAAAAGTGACATGGTTTTTAGCATGATGAAAATCTACACTCAAATTCGGAGTTCTGCTAAGAAATAAAATTGGCTAATTTATGTAGTATTTTTTTCTTCTTTTTTTGTGTGTGTCAGTGTGTGTGAATTCTAATTTTTTACATTAGATACCAGGATATCGTTTCAATAAATAAATTATCGTTAATTCTAGTGTTCATGTTTAACTAATATCAACAAATTTTAAATTAATGTTTAAAGATACTTATTGATAATGCTAAATTAAAGTTCATGGCAATTTCTTTCTAAATACTATTAATGATCTTTTTCTTTAAAAAAAACGGATATCTGACTATAAAATGGGAAAATTTTTTAGAATATCAATTTTTTTCTATGTGTTTGTTTCATATGATAATATGTGTCTTTTGTGTTCGTTGAATTTTCTAAACGATTTGGAGAATGCAAGGCGGTAAGTGTTGACCTTGAAGTCGAACGTTCACGGTTCAGGTTCCAAATACCATTAAGGAACCGATGGTAAACACTTGGCTGTACTGTCAAGGAAATGATCAAGTGAATTCCGTTGCTTATCACTTGTGAGGATGCCCTTGGAAACGTGCGAAAACATCATAAGTAACCTGTCCCTATCTCATAGGAGTGATAAAACCACAGTTTCGCCATCTACGTAGTTTAAGTTTCTATTAATGTTGTCAATTAGCCTTTTCTTCTTTTTTTTAAACAAAACCCCTCGTGTGAAAGTTACAATATAGTCTGTTTTTTTTATAAAATGACAATTATTCGCAACCACCGCGCCAACAATCTCTCCGGTGCGTAATTGGATGAATTTTATTTAAAGTTGCAAAGAAGTAAGGGGATAAAGTTGTTAATAGTTTCTTACATGATTGTGATAATAGTTAATAACGCTAATTAAATGCATATTTTGTATTAAGTTACATTTTACTTATTGTCAGAACAATGGCGGTTTACTCCTTATTCTCATTATACGGATTTGATGGAAATTTTTTTGTTAAAAATGCCCTTTTTATGTCTAGACTACCGTGCATGTTTGGACTGGCTGGGTTTCAAGAAGAAAAAGAAATGAAGTTTTGTTAAAAGAAATAAACAAATAACAGCAAACCCGAAGTTTGTAAACTTGTGTGGGTAAATATCACCCTTTACAAAACCCTATATACACACTCACTACCAGCCATCTATATGCCCCATTTTCATTGTTCTATTAGGTAGAGGCTTAATTAAATCTTTCTATTTACGCCCTTACGCCCTGCTTAGTTACGCCTAGCCGCCCAGTTTATTTATGTCCAAACGCCCAGGCAACATTATAGCCACACTAGTAGAAAAAAATCAGAATTACGCTTGACTACAGTGCCAATTTTGCAATTCACAGTTCGTAATTTTTCCTGTTTGACAATGCTCAAATTTCTAGAGTAATTTTTGTAATTGGTAAGTCTCTACTACTACTAACTACTCACGGCAGCATCTTTGTATTCACATAGTGTAAAACTGATAGCAATATAAATTAGAATGGGTTGGTACCGCGTAGACTTACTCACAAAAGTTCTATTGTCATAAAATTATTCCTATTTTTTTGAAGCTCACACAAGTAGCGCTTGCAATATGTGAATTGCGACTACTATCAGTAATAATTCCTAGTAGATGGTTATCAGCTCTTTTTTTGGAGCTGGTTAAGACATTGAGGAAAGTGAAAATAATGAGAAGTCAGTATATCAAGGAGGCACACTTGTGCCTCTATAAAGAGGCGACCCACCACAATGTTAAGCGATTTCAGGTCCTAGAGGTCGCAGAGAGACGGCGGTAATCGCATTTTGTAGCCCAAGCTCAAACTAAGAAACTTGCAAAATTTCATCCTCCTCCGACTTTATCTTTATGGGGTAAACTGGGCCGGAAGTTTGGACCCTCCCACAACAGCCCCCCTTTAACGTTGTCCGATTGAGCTGAAATTTAGAGGTTAAGCTTTCCTAGGGTCCGGGAGCTTATCTTCGAAATTTCAGCTCAATCCGATCACTCCTTCCCTGTTCTCAAAAAACCAAATATAGCCACTTAAAATTCATTTCTTTTTTTTATTAGCCACGCCTACAGGCCACAGTTGGCAACGGATCCGGGTGAATGAGGACTCATTCGAAGCAGAATTCGACCTGTTAGGGCCTTTTGATATTTTCAGACCGAAAAAATTATCCCCCGAATTTACATTTACGAAAAACCTTAGTTTTTTTCAAATAATACAGACAAACAGGTTAGACATGCTTTGTTATGAAAATATCTGCGCGTCAATTTTCATAACAAAGCATGTCTAACCTGTTTATGTGTATTATTTGAAAAAAACTACGTTTTCTAAAGAGTTAAAGAGGCTGAGTTACAAGGTCAACCCTTAAAACGTATAGGGATTAGGAGGCACAGTTGGGGGGGCTGTTAAAGAGGCTGAGTCACAAGTTCGAACCTTAAAACGTACAGGGATTAGGAGGCACCCTCTACGACGTGATTTGAGTATTCAGGAATTAAAAGCCTTAACACAAGAATGTTCAAGAGCGGGGGGTTTGGGGGGCGGCAGCCCCCAACTTCAACTCGTGACACGATCAGCTAACAGTTAGTCAAGCAATAATAAGTAATAAACTGTACAAAAACGTGCAGAAATTATTTGAAAAAAACTACGTTTTCTAAAGAGTTAAAGAGGCTGAGTTACAAGGTCGAACCTTGTAACTCAGCCACAGGCGGCTGAGTTACAAGCCGCCTGTGGCCAACACAGCTACGCACGCTCCTTATGAATTATTATTTGAAAAAAACTACGTTTTCTAAAGAGTTAAAGTGGCTGAGTTACAAGGTCGAACCTTAAAACGTACAGGGATTAGGGGGCACAGTCGGGAGACTGCCGCCCCCCAAACCCCCCACTGTCGCAGCCTTTAAATAAAAAAAAAGTTTTTTAAACTGAAAGTAAGGAGCGACATTAAATCTTAAAACGAACAGAAATTATTTTGTATATGAAAGAGGCTGTGCCCTCCTCAACGCCTCGCTCTTTACGCTAAAGTTTGACTTTCTCACAACTCTTTTTTTAAACAATAAAAACTGTGCCTCCTAATCCCTGTACGTTTTAAGGTTCGACCTTGTAACTCAGCCTCTTTAACTCTTTAGAAAACGTAGTTTTTTTCAAATAATAATTCATAAGGAGCGTGCGTAGCTGTGTTGGCCACAGGCGGCTTAGTGCTACATTGGGTTGTTAGTAGTAGTAGTAGTAGTAGGATGATAGGGGAAAATTTACTAAATATTCCCTGTTTTTATGTGTTTTTTTAGTTATTAAGCACTAATTTACGTACGTCAAGTTGAGTACCCTACTAAAAAAAAGGAAAAATAAATAAACAAGAAATCGTGATTTATGAATTAGAATTTGGCAGACTTTTTACACATTTTGGCACACATTTTAAAGTAGAAAAAGTAGAAAAAGGAAAAAGGAAAGTAGAAAAACTTAAGTATTTGTTTTAGTGCTTTTACAAGTATCAACGGCAAGTTGTTTATGCAAGGGACTTATGTTTTATCCATCCAAAATGGGGTAGAGATACAAAATTTCCTATATATTCACTGTTTTTTTTTTTGTTTTTTTTTTTACATTTATAAAGGGCTCATGAGCGTAAATCGAGATGAATGTCTTCCTAAAAAATCACTTTAAGGCGCCAAGTAATGGCATAATTTGCTCAGTCTATGAGGCACGCATTATGATCCATTACAATTGAGCTGCGGTAGCTTAGGAAAGTAGAAAAGCTGAAATATTTGTTCGATTTATTTTTTGTTTTATTTTTTACAGTTGTTAAGAACAAGTTGTTTGTACAAGGAAGTTATTTCTTGGCAATCCAAGGTGGGAGGGGGTGTGTATAAAATTTCCTACACATTTACTAATTTTTGATTTCAGTCATAAAATGGAAAGTTACATAAAGCAATTTGAATGTCCTCCTAAAAAAAATAACAAACAATAATTATGGTTGTATTAATGGCTCAGTCCCTGTTACTTTATATTGTAATGAATAACAACTTGATTGCGGTTGCTCAAAAGGGGCTATCTTATACATTTTAAAGCGGAAAAACCAAAATACTTGTCTCGGACTTTATTTATTTATTTTTTTTTTACTATTATTAAGGACAATTTGCTTGAACAAGGAAGTATGTTTAGCCATCGAATATATGAAAAAAAATAACTTTGTAATCAAAAACTCTAAGATTTTATTCAGAATCTGGTCAGAATTACCTGACTCACGTTAGCGGGCCATGTTAGCGCAAATGACCTGAGCGTGGCCTAGGATACCAAATATAACCCATTTATCTTGCGATCTAAAGACAAGACGCAACACAAGTTAGACAAAAATAAAGGTTTATGGAAACTGAATTTACTGTGGTATTTATATCAACAATCAAAACAGTGGATTGTTCAACAAAGGATATTAATTTGTAGGCTTCTTAAGTCATATTAAGTTTTCTTAGGTTCTCCAAGCTTCCTAAATTTTAAGTTTTCTTAAGTTGTCATTGTAAGCTTCTTAAGTTTTCCAGTCAACTGTGATCTACCTTGTCGGTACATCCCACGTGTTGATAATGAGAAACAGGAAAAAAAAAATCAGAATGTGCTACATTGCATATGTGCAATGCCTATATATACACTACATGCACGCAAAATTTTTCCTGTACATTCACAAGCGTTATCAAAATTCCGGACTTGAAAAATCTAAGCTTGCAGAGCCATCCCAACAAGGGTCTAGCATTATGGATCATTCAGCGCTCAAATTTAGGCTAATGAGACGCCGTTTTTCACCTGCATTCATTTGAGTGTCGCCTCTTTATTTTTGTGGAAGCTATTGTAGAAGCTATCAGGATGATCTTGCATTTGTCTTCGGCCAAAGATTATCGAGGGATGCTCCTGAGAGTGCTACGTCTTTTTCATGGCATCGTCCAAATGTAGCCCTCCGTCGTCTGTGACGCCGAACTCTGGGAGGAAACCATCACCAAACATCATGGGGCAGGCAATTGCTGCCCATTCTAACCATGTGTCCCTAATGTCGACAACAACTGCTTACGACTTTATCAGTAACGAGCGGCTGTTTAGTCTTCTTTCTAATGAATGCATTGGTTATTTTGATCCGTCCAGTTGATTCCGAGAATTCTTTGAAGACAATTATTTTCAAAACTTTGGATTCTTTTCTCAAGCTGTTTTTTGTCAGTGCCCAGCTTTCAGAACCATACATTAGCACTTTCAGGAAATTACTATTGAAGAGCTTCAATTTGAGATAAAAAGAGAAAGTGGCCCTTTTCCTGATGTTTCTTAACTTATCAATGACACTTTCTGCGCACGTGATGTGTGTGGCACTTTCACTCCCAAGACTTCCATCGGTACTCACTGAAGACCCAAGATATCTAAACATATCAACCTCTTCAATTTCATTTGCATTAACTATCAGCGGCTCAGTAGGTAGTTTATTTAAATTATTGTGCAAGATTTTCGTCTTCTGTCTACTTATTGCCGAACCTCTTCGTTCACATACTTTTGAGATATCTTTTATTTTGTAATGGAAGGTAAACTACCTTTCAGGAAGCTATGACGTTGTTAGACTTCAGGATGAGAATTTGAGAGTAATTTTCCAGGTACAGTTGAATACTAAATTGGAGATTTTGAAATTTGACAATATGTAAGACGGATAGAATAATTTTAAGGGAACTAACTGTGAAGTTTCTGATGGTGTATTAGCGAAGAAAGTTAGAAGCGCAGATAATATTATTTTATGAAGATGCTTTATGTTTAATAGAGAGGAGAAGGAGCTTGTACATGAATTATCTGAGGTATAGATCATGTGAAAATAATAAGAACGTAAAATAAGTGGAGAAGGCATTAAGATATGAACTAAGGAGGTGTGAAGTAGGGGTCTTGGACAAAATTGCCGGGGACCTGGAAGATGCAGCTAGATGGCATAGTAGTAAAATATTATTCTAGCATTTTAATAAATTGATAGGTTGTAGTCAATCTGAACCTGTTCCAGTTAAAGATAGGAACGGGACCACAAATAGTAATAAGAAAAGAGTTAAAGAGGGATGGGTCAAACATTTTGAGAATGTGCTCAAAACATTTCAGGAATTTGAAAATTACTCCTCTTCCCCAAGAAACTTTCTGGTGAACAATTCAACCTGGAAAATTCTTCTTAGCCTACACTCATTACTGGGAATAGGGGAATGTTTGATCCTTGGTCTGTCCTAAAAAGATAAGAATTTTAGGTTAGAAATACAGAGAATTATGAGAGGGATGCTAAACTAAATCAAGACATTGTAAGCATCCGTGCTATCAAAAAGAGAAATCTATAATATTTTATGAACTGCTATGGGCATAACTAACTATTTAAATTTTTAATGCAACATTTTTTTTCTTACCTGATAAATTTTAATGAAACTTGTTATTTCTGTTCAACAGGTTTTAGTTTTGTTTTTTGCTAACTAAATTTTAGCAGACTTTCGTTGTTGGCCAATTATTAATGTATCTTTCTTTTTGGCTTACAAAAACAGTATTGGCTTACTTAACAGTATGTTTACATTAGGCCATTCCCACGCTATCTTTTAATATTTCAGATAATTTAATAGCTATTTCTTAGTAAAATTAATTTAGTAGTTCAGACAATTACAAAGCCATACTTTTCATAAATGAGATCTTTTCATGAGCTATTTCTAAGATCATTGAGCTATTGAATTTCATAATTCAAATGCTTTCATGCTAAGATATGCGCGCAAGTTCTTCAAAGAAAGAGCCAACTTACTAAATTGAAGAGTCCGATGTTCAAAACCATTGAATATATCATACAAGTTTAAGTAGTTTGCAATAATCATTAAAACACGTCGGCGTTTTAAATGCTCAGGATTTGAATATAAAAACACCTACAAGTAAATTTTTAGGAACAACGGGTTTGCCTTAGAAATTACATAGCCTGTGAAATTGGATTCTGTATTTAGGCTTGGCTTAATGAAATGAAGTTATATTGGATTTGGTTTAAATTAGATTAATTCTGGTTAAGCTTGCACACCAACTTAAGTTAAGCCACGAACTTACGTCTTTTTTTTTTACAGCACTTCCTGATAATTGGAGTTATGGAAGAAATTGTTCTTATGAGCTTCAACAGGTGAGGGTAATCTTTTGATTTTTCTTACCTTATTTGATTAATTCCGCTCCAGTACTATGTCATTTTGGCAGCCTGGATATTTACAATCTTTTAATTTAGAGCATAAATGTATATATAAATCATAAATAAGATTAAAATGTTTGACTGAAACAATAATTAATTACGCAAGAATCACTGGTTAACTTAGAATTAATTGCTAGGTTTTCCTTATATCTCCTTATATATTTCCTTATATCTTTAATTTCATATAATTCAAGGAATCCGCATCCTTTTTTAGTCCTCATTCAATAGGCAAAGTTATCCCTGTGTTTTCCTTGGCATATGACAAATTCCCCAGCAATATTAGACTGGTTTGACGCTTGTCTGTGCAAAAATTAATGCTTTCCCTCAATTCGTGACAATTATATCACGCACTTAATACTTATATTCAGTCTTCAATTCACTGATTCAAGACTGAATGTAAGTATTATGAATCTGGTTTAACTAAAATTCAGTCTTCAATCAGTCATTGACTAGCTAACAAGAGAGAGTTATATTTTACTTTTTGGATATATTGGATACTTGGTAAATTTTCCATTGGCTGTATTCATCCATGTTAACATGGATGTTTTGACCTGTTACATGGATATTTGAAATATCATGATTTACATGGATTTCTGCTAAAAAAAAAACATGAATTTTTACCCGAAAACATGGACTTTTTCAAAGAAGTCACGAGTTTAAACTTTCTAAGCCGGAATTTTTTAATACCAGATAAATTGAACTTCAAAAATAGGTCAAATAGCCAAAAAATATCAAAATTACAGTCTGCGCTCTATTGCTGAAATGGGTCCACATGGAATAACAGATGGCCTTGCCAGCGCATAGAATTCAAATACTCTCTGCGTGAGTTAATGCCACGAATGCCTGAATTGTTTTGAAGATTAAAGCCTAAACACCAAAACAAAAAAATTTATCCCTGCTAATGTAAATTGGAAATCTTCTGTATAGGAGATCCGTACTGGTTTAATGTTATCATTTTGGTCATTTGGAGAAGAGACACTGACAAAGTGGTGAAAAAACACAGCTTAAGAGATTAAGAAAGGGCTTTCAGAACACATAATTTAGTTAAGATGAAATTTAATTCGACACTTAATGCCTTTTCGGATGGTTTTTTCTTACGGTCTGACAGGACACAGAATCTTGCATCATTAGGGAGAAAAAAAATCATCGTCTTGGTGATAAGAGTATTTTACGTAACGAGGATCTGAACGTCGAAAGGTAACACTGCGAGCGACACGAAATGTCACGAGCAGCAAAGTTTTCAGTCCTTTTGACAATGCGCTTGCTTGCCACGGATTTTTTTTCTCGAGCTGGTGGCAACCTTGGCTAGGCATTCGTATACACAAGGTCGTATGCGTTCGTTTTTTGCAAAACCTGTTTAACTGTTTTTTTGTGTGTGAAGAAATTAGACATTATTAATCGTGAAATGCCTCATCATAGTTGCAGCGGTAGCTGCAACCTAGTAAAGAGCAAACCACAACCCATAGTAACCGAAAGTTAAAAAACACGTTTTGAAAAAAACTACCTATTGGCCAAAAAATTGTCATGTAATACTGATTCAGGAATGGTAGCTATTATTTCGGTTTTTCATAGAAGTAAAAGTTGATTGCGAAAAGAAATTTACGGTGATTTCACAAAAAAACCTAAAACCCCTCGAAAATGGCATCAGATCAAAAAGAAAGTTGTACCATTGGAATCAGCATGGCTGAAAACCTTAAATAGGCAAATTAAAGTCCCCCTCCTTCAACAACAAGGAAAATCACGTTTTTGCATGGGTAGATCTGTATCCCATTTTTTTTTTTTTTTTTATATATATATAGGCCCAGAATATCATAGAGAGGTGTGTAATAGTTCATTCGAACGAAAATTAAATTTGCTAGTGCTGTGTTTAAGTGACCAAAAAGATTGGTGGGCAACTAGCCTCCCCTCCCTAAAGCCCCCCTCCCTCCAAAGTCATCCATTCACAGTTTTCAGGACTGACAAAATGTTTTGTAGAAACTAAATTTCTGCTGGGGGGGGGGGGAACGCGAGGTCGGGGGACCTGGGTTTGCAGGAGGTAGTTGCCCCTCCTGCCCCATAACAATTACGCCCCTTTCTACGCCCTTCCTATAAATTTTACTGTCAGCAAGTTCCAAATTGCACTAAAAATGGCACATTTGCTGCCATGTCTCGATTGGAAAAGCCGGGGCTAGTCGGCTACCAGGGCTTTTTAGAGTGACGTTTAATGGCTCATTTGAAAGCTATCTTTCATATCTAGTGATGCTTATCGATTCTACCATCCGTAAGGGAGGGTATAGCACTAAAAACAACACTTTTCATGTCACTTTTTAAGTAGAAAAGCTTGGAAGTATAAAACTATATCATCATTGCAATAATTACAATCCAAAACCCATAACCGGAGGTTTTAAGGTAAAAGCACTAATATATCAAATTAGATTATTAGAGGTTTGGTTCTATTGGTAAAGCGTTTGACTTCAAATTAGAATGGCTTGCGCTTGATTCCTGCTTTTTTTTCTTTTTTTTTAATGATGGCTTTCTCCCTTCTATACGGTCATTTTCAGATAATTTCACTGTTTTTATAAATGTGATGCACTTATTTTTTCACGCATGTTCCAGGAACGTATTTGGTCAAGTGTTTTGATTCAAAATGGAATAGACGTCATCCAGTCCATGGTTTGCAATGACATTTTGAGTAAATCACTAAATCCAAACCCCGACGAGTGGCGTAATTTTTCCAAAATCCTGCGGGGGTGGGGTCAACGTTGGAGACAGTTTTCCCAAATCAAGTGAAAATTACAGAGAAAAATGAAAAACGAGCTGTATAGTAATAAAAAGGGTAAAAATGTACCAAAGAAAAATGACCTGTTTCAGTCGATGCTTGAATTATGCAGGCTTATCTTAAATTAGGTAGTTCAAAAATTAGATAACAAAACTCCAGTGTCGACACAACCCCCCAGGGCTCGGGGGGCAGGCGTTGTAAGTTATGTCCTGGGGGCGTATATAGTTCTTATGAAAGGAATGCTTGTATAAACTTCAGCGAGGACTCATTTGAGTGGATATTGAAAGTTCGAGTTCCTTCTTAAGAGTCAAAAGAGATCCGAGAGCAACTAGCCCCCACACCCTTTTTTCCCTAAACCCATCTGACAAAAATTTTAAGATAGCCAGTTTGTTAAAATTAGTTCCAAGGTCAGATAAGAAAAATCCTGCGTTGATGCGACCCCCTAGGGCCCGAGGGCAGGCGTTGTAAGTTATGCGCTGGGGGCATGTATGGTTCTTATGGAAGGGATGCTTGTATAAACTTCGGAGAGGGCTCACTTGATTGGAAATTGAAAGTTATAGTTCACTTTTTAAGAGTCAAAAGAAATCAAAGGCAACTAGCCCCACTCCTCCACGCCCTATTTTGCTCAAACCCTTCCGATAAGAACTTTGAGATAGCAATTTTTCTAAAAATATTTCAAAGATCATATAACGAAAACTCTGGGGTCGACACAATCCCTCAGGGCACGGGGGCAGGCGTTGTAAGTCTTGCCCTGGTGGTATTATGGTTGTTATGGCAGGGATGCTCGTATAAACTTCAGAGAGGGCTCATTTGATTGGAAATTGAAAGTTCTACTTCAGTTTTTAAGAGTAAAAAACGATTGGAGGGCAAATAGCCCCTCCCCCACACATTCCTTTTCCCCAAATGCATCCGATAATTATTTTGAGATAACCAATTTTTTTAAAAACAGTTCAAAGGTCAGATAAAAAAACTCCGGTGTTGACACAACCCCCCAGGGTCCGGGGGTAGTCGTTGTAAGTTCAGTCCGTGTGGCATACATGGTTGTTATGGAACGGATGCTCGTATAAACTTCAGAGAGGGCTCATTTGATTGGAAATTGAAAGTTCTAGTTTTATTTTTAAGAATCAAAAGAAATCTGATGGCAACTAGCCCCCCACCCTGCCCTTTTTCCCCAAACCCATCTGATAAAAATTCTGAGAAAACTATTTTGTTAAAAATAGTTCATAACGAAAAACCCGAAAAACCCGGGGTCAACACAAACCCCCAGGGTCTGGGGCGTTGTAAGTTATTTCCTGGGGAAATATACGGTTCTTATGGAAGGGATGCCCGTAGAAACTTTAGAGAGGGCATATTTGAATGGAAATTGAAAGTTCTAGTTCACTTTATAAGAGTCAAAAGACATCGGAGGGCAACTAGCCCCTCCACGCCCTTTTTTCCCGAAACCCATCTGATACAAATTTTGAGATAGCCATTTTTTTTTTAATTGTTCAAAGGTCAGATTACAAAAACTCGTGTTGACACAATACCCCAGGGACCGGGGGCAGGCGTTTTAAGTTATGTCCATGGGGCATATATGGTTCTTTTGAAAGAAATGCTGGTATAAAGTTCAGAGAGGGCTCATCTGATTAGAAACTGATAGTTCTAGCTGACCTGTTAAGAGTCAAAAGAGATTCGAGAACAACTAGCTCCTCCAAGCTCTTTTCCCAAAACTCATCTGATAAAAAATCTGAGATATTAATTTTGTTAAAAATAGTTCAAAGGTCAGATAAGAAAAACTCTGGTGTCGACGTAACCCCTTGGCCCAGGGGCAGGTGTTGTAAGTTATGCTCTGGAGGCATATATGGTTCTTTCAAGTTTTGAGGTAGCTATTTTTAAAATAGTTCAAACATCAAATAATAAAAACTCCGGGGGCTGCACAATCCCCCAGAGCCTGGGGGCAAGTGTTTTAAGTTTTGCCCCGGAGGCGTAGATGGTTTCGCTGTAAGAGGTGGTCTGAACAACTTCGAAGGTGGCTCAGTTGTTGGGACATTGAAAGTTCTAGTTTACTTCTTAAGAGTCAAAAGAGATCCGAGCCCAAATAGGCACCCCCCTCTCCTAGCCCTGTTTTCCCAAATTCCATCTGATACAAATTTTAAAGATTTCCATTTTTTTTAAAATAGTTCAAACATAAGATAACAAAAACTCCGAGGTTGAACCCCCCCCCCAGAGCCTGGGGCAAGTGTTTTAAGTTATGCCCCGGAAGCGTATAAGGTACCCCCCCCCTTTAAACAAACACCCTCTTCTCCACAAATGCATTAAATGAGAATTTTGAGATATCCAGTTTGTTTGAAATAGTCCAAACAGAAGATACAAAAGATTCGTTGTCAACATACCCCCCCCCCCAGAGCCTGAGGAAGAGTTGTAACTTATGCCGCGGGGGTATATAGGGTTTTTCTGGAAGAGGTGGTCATATAAACTTTAGAGGGGGCTAAAATGATTAGAAATTGAAAGTTCCAATTCACCTTTTAAGAGTCAAAAGTGATCCGATGGCGACTAGCCCCCCCCCCAATCCCTCCCAACCTTCTTTTCCCCAAATGCGTCCAATCGAATTTTTATATACCAA
Organism: Artemia sp. Qi Xiang Cuo; assembly: GCF_049724085.1. Taxonomy (NCBI): domain Eukaryota; kingdom Metazoa; phylum Arthropoda; class Branchiopoda; order Anostraca; family Artemiidae; genus Artemia; species Artemia sp. Qi Xiang Cuo. The sequence continues at coordinate 10,224,299 of NC_142801.1, forward strand.
TTTTTTAAAAAATAGCCCAAAGATAATATAACAAAAACTCCTGGGATAAAACGGCCCCCCCCCTAGAATCTGGGGGAAAATGTTGTAAAATGTGCCCTGGGGACATATAAGGTTTTTGTAGAAAGCTTTGTCGTAGAAACTTCCCAAAGGGCGCAGTCGGGTGGTACTTCAAAGCGCTAGTGCCCTTTTTATTAGTCTAAAGTGATTGGAGGGCACCTAACACCTCTCTCGCGCCACAGTTTCCCCAAAAACATCCACTAAAAATTTTTAGTTTTCTTTTTTTTTCAACGTCGTTGAAAGTTCGGGAGTTTAGGTCTTTGAGGACGACAACCCCCCCCCCCCCACATCCCTCAGGGCAAGAGTTGTAAGTTATGCCCTGGGGGTATATAAGGTTCTTATATACAGGTTTTTCGTAGAAACTTCAAAGAGGGCTCATTCGATTGGAAATTGACATGGCTAGTGCCCTTTTTATTAGTCGAAAGTGATTCGACGGCAACTAACTCCCCTTCCACGCCCACCATTTCCCCAAACACCTGCAATCAAAATTTTGAGATAGCCATTTGGATCAATGCAGTTTTAATTTTTGGAAATTATATCTTTGAGCAGGACAATCCCCCCCCCCCCCCAGAGTTTTCAGGGCAAGGGTTATAAGTTAAACCCTGGGGGCATATAAGGTTTTTATTGAAAGCTTTGTCGTAGAAACTTGAAATAGTGCTCATTTGATTGGAAATTCAAAGGGCTAGTGCCTTTATAATAGCCGAAAGTGATTGGAGGGCAAGTAACCCCCCTCTCACGCACACCTTTTCCCCAAACAAATCCCATCAAAATATTTAGATAGCCATTTTGTTCAGTTTTGTCGTAGAAACTTCAAAAAGGGCTCATTTGATTGGAAATTGAAAGGACCATTTTTAATAGTCGAAAGCAAATGGAGAGCAGCTAGCCCCCCTTTCACGCCCACCATTTCCCCAAACACATCCAATCAAAATTTTCAGATAGCCATTTTGGTTTACCTAGTTGAAAGTTCTGGGAATTAGGTCTTTGAGGATGACACTCTCACCACAGCACTCAGGCCTAAATTTCTAGGTTATGCACTGGGGGCAGATAAGCTTTTTATAGACATCTCTGTCTTTGAAGCCTGAAAAATCGCTAATTTGATTGGAAATTCATAGGGATAGTGCCCTTGTTCATAGTCAAAAGTGATTGGAGGGCAACTAACCCCCGTCTCACGCCCACCTTTCCCCAAACACATCCAATCAAAATTTTAAGATAGCCATTTTGTTCTGCGTAGTTGAAAATTCTGGAAATTTGGTCTTTGAGGATGACCACTTCATCACAGCCGTCAGGGCAAAGGTTGTAAGTTATGCCCCGGGGGTATATAAGGTTTTTATAGACAGCGTTGTCGTAGAAACTTCAAAAAGGGCTCATTAGATTGGAAATTCAAATAGCTAGTGCTCTTTTTAATAGTTGAAAATGATTAAAGGGCAGCTAACCCACTCTCAACCAACATGTCTCCAAACATATACCATCAAAACTTTGAGATAGCCATTTTTTTCAACGTAGTTGAAAGTTCTGGAATTTATGTCTTTGAGGATGACAACCCCACCCCCGACACAGTCCTCAGGACAAGGGTTGTCCGTTATGCCCTGGGGGCAAATCAGGTTTTTATAAAAAATTTTGTCGTAGAAACTTCAAAAAGGGCTCATTTGATTGGAAATTGAAAGGGCTAGTGCCCTTTTTAATTGTCAAAAGCAAATAGAGAGCAACTAACCCCCCGTTCACGCCCATCATTTCCCCAAATAAATTCAAACACCGTTTAAAGATAGCCATTTTGTTCAACGTAGTTTTAAGTTCTGGAAATTATGTATTTGAGGATTACAAACCCCTTAGAGCCCCCAGGGCAAAGGCTGTAAGTTGTGCCCTGGGGGCATATAAGGTTTTTATAGATAGCGTTGTCTTAGAAACTTCAAAAGGGGCTCATTCAATTGGAAATTGAAGGGGCTAGTGTCCTTTTTAATAGTCGAAAGTGATTGGAGGGTAACTAACCCACCTCTCACGCCTACCAGTTCCACAAATACACCCAATGAAAATTTTCAGATAGTCATTTTGGTTTACATAGTTGAAATTTCTGGAAATTATGTCTTTGAGGATGACACTCCCCCCAGAACCCTCAGGGCTAAGTTTGTAAGTAATGCCCGGGGGGCATATAATGTTTTTATTGAAAGCTTTGTCGTTGAAACCTGAAAAGGGGCTCATTCGATTGGAAATTCAAAGGTCTAGTGCCTTTTTTAATAGTCAAAAGTGTTTGGAGGGCAACTAACCAGCGTCTCACGCCCACTTTTTCCCCAGACACATCCAATCAAAATTTTGAGATAGCTATTACGTTCAACGTAGTTGAAAATTCTGGAAATTTGGTCTTTGAGGATGACAACTTCTTCATAGCCCTCAGGGCAAAGGTTGTAATTTATGCCTTGGGGGCATATAAGGTTGTTATAGAAAGTGTTGTCGTAGAAACTTCAAAAAAAGGGCTCATTCGATTGGAAATTGAAATGGCTAGTGCCGTTTTTAATAGTCGAAAGTGATCGAAGGGAACTAACCTCCCTCTTAAGCCCATCTCTTACCCCCAAACCACCCATAAAATTTTTCAGATAGTCATTTTGGTTTAACGTAGTTGAAATTTCTGGAAATTAGGTCTTTGAGGATGACACTCCCCCCAGAACCCTCAGGTCTAAGGTTCTAAGCTATGCCCGGGGGGGATATAATGTTTTTATTGAAAGCTTTGTCGTAGAACCTTGAAAAAGGCCTCATGCGATTGGATATTCAAAGGGATAGTGCCTTTTCTGATAGTCGAAAGTGATTGGAGGGCAACTAAGCCCCCTCTCACGCCCACTTTTTCCACAAACACATCCAATAAAAATTTTGAGATTGCAATTTTTTTAAACGTAGTTTAAAATTCTGGAAATTAGGTCTTTGTGGATGACAACCCCCCCCCCCCCACCGCTCTAATGGGCAGGGGTGTAAGGTATGCCCCGGTGGCGTATCAGTTTTTTATAGTAATCGTTTTTGTAGAAACTTCAAATATGGCCCATTTGATTGGAAATTTAAATTTATAGTGCCGTTTTTAATAGTCGAAAGTGATCGAAGGGAACTAACCTCCCTCTTAAGCCCATCTCTTCCCCAAACACACCCAATCAAATTTTTCAGATAGTCATTTTGGTTTAACGTAGTTGAAATTTCTGGAAATTAGGTCTTTGAGGATGACACTCCCCCCAGAACCCTCAGGGCTAAGGTTGTAAGCTTTGCCCGGGGGGTATATAATGTTTTTATTGAAAGATTTGTCGTAGAAACCTGAAAAAAGTCTCATTAGATTGGAAATTCAAAGGGCTAGTGCCTTTTTTAATAGTCAAACGTGATTGGATTGGAGGGCAACTAACCCCCGTCTCACGCCCACCTTTTCCCCAAACACATCCAATCAAAATTTTGAGATAGCCATTTTCTTCTACGTAGTTGAAAATTCTGGAAATTTGGTCTTTGAGGATGACAACTTCTTCACAGCCCTCAGGGCAAAGGTTGTAAGTTATGCCCTGGGAGCATATAAGGTTTTTATAGAAAATGTTGTCGTAGAAACTTGAAAAAAGGTCTCAATCGATTGGAAATACAAAGGGCTAGTGCCGTTTTTAATAGTCGAAAGTGATTGAAGGGACCTAACCCCCCTCTCGAGCCCATCTCTTCCCCAAACACACCCAATCCAAATTTTTAGATAGCCATTTTGTTCAACGTATTTGAAAGTTTTGGAAATTAGGTCTTTGAGGATGACAACCGCTCCACAGCCCTCAGGGCAAGGATTGTAAGCTATGCCCTTGGAGCATATAAGGTATTATAGAAAGAGTTGTCGTAGAAACTTCAAAAAGTGTTCATTCGATTGGAAATTGAAATGCCTAGTGCCCTTTTTAATAGTTGAAAAAGATTGAAGGGCAACTAACCCCTTCTCATGCTCACCATTTCCCAAAACACATACAATCAAAATTTTGAGATAACAATTTATTTCAACGTAGTTGAAAGTTCTCGAAATTATGTCTTTGAGGATGAACCCCCCACAGCCCTCAGGGTAAGAGTTGTTAATTATGCGCTGGGGGCATATAAGGTTTTTTCTAGAAAGAAATGTTGTAGAAACTTCAAAAAGGGCTCATACGATTGGAAATCGAAATGGCTAGTGCCCTTTTTAATAGTTGAAAGTGATTAAAGGGCAACTAACCAGTGCTTCCTTTCCACTAATGTGGGAATAAAGTATTTAAGTGCGAGAACAAAAGTAGAATTATAGTAGGACACAATCCAGAATTAAGTATGTTATCGTACTTACTATTTGAACAGAAATATTAACAAAATTGATTCTATCACTATATAATCAGTGTTTCCACCTCAATTTTTTTCAATCCCTAAAAGGCTGGTGAAAAAACCTAGAAATCCCTATTTTCAGTACCAAAATCCCTAAAAGTTTTCCTATTTTCTGACTTCTTTCCAAGTTACAATTAAAGCCTTATTAGGCTGACTTTTAATAGCATTTGTTCAAGACGACTTATTTTGCAACTCAAGACCTTTTACGTGTACCAAAACATCTTCTTTTGACGTTTAAAACAATCCTTTGTATTTATCGACTAGTTAAGTTCTGTTTTTATTTATAGATTCCGGGTCCAGATATCAGATTCTGGACCATATTTATATATTTTATTTATTTGTTTTTCTTTGCCATTATTTTTTCCTTCTCTATTACTACATTTGCAACACCCTCGTTTTTATTTGAATTGGTTCAAAGGATTGACATGAATGACATCCAACCGATCATTTTTTCCCGCATTATTTTTGTTTTGACTTTTTTTTATTCAGTTGTTAATTTGAAGCAGAGTATAGTAGCAAAAATGAATCACTTAAAACTTGATTTAAGGACATCGCCTGCATTTTGATCTTTTGAATTATTCGATTTTAACTAGTGTAAACTGCTACCTGCCTCCCAGTTTTCGAGAAAATGCCGAATGCGGACGCACTTTAAGCTGTATTCATAAAAATTTAATGAGAATTATCAAATAATAAGATTTAAGAGAAAACACCAAATACTAAGATTAATACGCCGAGTTATCGTTGTTGTCGCCATCCCCATCGTTTTTCCCAATGCCTTAAAAAACTGACGCACCCGGATTCAGTTGAATCGGATTTCATTTTTTTTTCTTTAAACTCTCGGTGAACGTAGAGGGGCCTTTACGCTTCATCCCATACTTGACAGAAATCGTCGCAGCCAAGGTTACGTCTTTGAGCTCATTCTTCTTTTCATTTTTTACTGTTTTCAGAACGCTGAAAAGTCTTTCCACAAAGACATTTGAGCAGGGAAGTCCAAAAATAAACCGAATGACATGAAGAACGCTAGTGAACTTTATCACTCCACTTGGCGTCTTGAAGGACGCCATCCAGTTCCAAAAATCAATCGGGTTTTCGCCACTGAGCAAACTGCAGCATCAATGTCCGCCACTCTTTCTCAACCAGCCAAAATCCCACGAGGGGTATCCGAACTTTTGTTAAAAAAAACCCATAACGATGGAATGTCACCGTCCGATGCGACTTTTGGGTCTACAATCTCTGCAAAGTTGTAAATGTCGTGATCAAATGAAAACCGGTTGACTAACTGGGACACAGCTTCAATATAAAATTTCTGGGCAATCTCCTTGATGCTCTTGCATTTTCTCCGTGAGCTTCGTATCTTTCCCTTGGAAAAAAACCAGACGGGCGATCAATTCTGGTCCCAGACAAACCTTAGCCTAGAGGCGGGTAGGAAGAACTCTTTTCATTTAAGGTTCACAGACTGAACAGATTCAATTTGTTTCACATAGTCTTTTACCATGAAATTATGACAAAGGCTCTTCACAACTTCTAGCACTTCTTTTATAAGTAAGTAAAATCGTGGCGCATCTGCCTGGCACAGAGTATTAAGGTCATTGAATACGCCCAAAGCATAGTCAACAAATTCGAAAAGAATCCTTTGGTATGGATTCTTCAGTGTCAAAAGTGTCTGGTCGTTGCCATGAGTCGGGTCTTGTTCAGCCAGTTCTTGCCAATAAACTTCTAGGTTATCCCATGCTTTCAGTATGCTTCTCGCAGTTTGTTGCATAGAAAACAATCTAGTGGGAGCTAGGGCTGAAAATTTCATTTCTTGCTCTCCAGTGGCCCTTCTGAGCTCTTGGAGCTTGTTTATTCTTTTAAGGCTGGTTCGGAATGGACTTGTCACGGTGTGGCAAAGGTCCTTTAAACTTTTCGGTAACATCTTCGAAGCATACTGAGCATAGAGATGACACAGATGGAATGAGCATTTGATAACGATGACCCAATCTTACTTTGCTTTTATTTTTGTTTCCACACTGTTATTGATTCCCACCCTTGTATTTGTTTTTTCAGCACAAAAGCCTACCCAATTCCAAAGAGCAAACACCAACATCCTTTAGCGATTGCAGACAGCTAACAAGACTCTGGAACACGCATTCAACAGTCCCATCGGGAAAGATGACAATCAATAGGACATCTACATTCGTCTCTAGTTTCTCGTCTACAAACTCACACAAATAGCTAGCTGTTTGCAAACAGTATTTTCCGTTGTTTCGTCGATAATAATGGAGAACGTTGAGGCTTTGAGGTCATTTATCAGCCCTTGCCGATAGTGGAGGTACAATCCCTGTCGCACAATATTTGTGACTTTCTGCTGTCCTGCCGTCAGACGGTTTAGGACATCCTTCCCAGGTAGGGACTTGAGGAGATGAATAAGTTTGTCTGACAGCGAGAAAAGCAAATTGTTGGCAACAAGGAACTCTCCTATTTTTCCCTCTATTTCGAGAACCTTGTCCACTAGGGACTTACAAAAATAATATTCCAATAGGCTTCAATTTTCTTGATTTCAAAAATTCTCCCTCCATTTCTTTATGTTACTTGCCCTTCATGTGCTGAATCAAAGCACCTTTTCCTTGGTTACCAATATTTATTGTATTTGCGGAAAACTTGCATTCTGTAATAAAGTCTGGTGGTGTACAAGACCGATTGGTGTCTCTACCAAGTCATTCCAAAAACTGAGCCTCCTTTTCTCATGCCAATTTAAACTCTTCTTCATACTTTTTTTGAACAGTCTTGGAAGAACTTCCAGGTATCGTCACTGGCCTAGATTTTCTTTATTTTTCATCATCACTGTCACTGTCTTTGTAAAACTCATCCTCCATTCTTACAGAACTATTTTTCTTCACCTGAAAAGGAGAGCCTGATTATAACAATGGCCAGAAAATTGCTGTTTCTTGAATCTTTCACTGCCGAGGCTTGAAGGAGCAGTCAGTTTATGTCTAATATTAACGATTATTTTTTGTGCGTATTAATGCTGACTATTTGTCAGTTTTATTAAATCGCAAATATTTTACTGTTAACATGTTTTTATGCCTTTGTGCTTTCACACTTATTCATTTTAAATGGGGGTTTTACATGGATTTTTTGTTGTTTTCATAATATTTGATATTAACTGACCACTTTGAAAGATGTTTGCAATGCGTCTTTTGCTCAACAATGCAAGTGGTAAAAAAATTAACCTCCAGTTTTTGAGATTTCAAGAATGACACATTTTTGGATCCTCAGGGACACATTCGCGGACTAAAAAGTTGGCAATCCTGGGTGATGGAGGGCGCGCCACCCCCCAACTTTTCGGCCATTACGTATAGCAGGTATAGCGGGGAAAAGCCTGAGATGAGGCTGAAAAAACTTCAAAATACCTTAGCTGCCTGAAATAGCTAATTTTTGAATTGAATTTAAAATAAAATAGAAGAAATCTATTCTGCTCTCACTCAAATTTTGGCACATCTATTTTTCTCTATAGTTTTAAATTTTTATGTCGCTCTATATTTTACGTTTAAAAAAAGTTGTTTGTTTTTTTATTTTATGTATAAGAAAATAAGTGCCATAAATACTGAACACTTTGTTTACTAATCTAGGACGCTAAAAATCAATTTAAAATTATTAATTTTTATATAATTTAACAAAAACATAAAATTTATTATTTGTTTGGGCCTATGAATGATTTGAAAAACAGTTTTAAATCGTGGTTGCAGCGGTAGCGGCATCCTAGACAAGAACGAATCCCGGCCCACAGTAACAAAAAAAAAAGGGTTTTAGAAAAACTGGTAAGTGAAAAAAGTATTTCCGTTTTTATCTAATTCACGAATTTTAGCCTAATTATTATCTAAATAATAGGAAAATATTATTTGACACAAAATTTAAAGGAATTACAAAAATAGCCAGAAATCCTTAAACATGGTGGTAGATTGAAACAAATAGTTAACCTTTGGAAATGCCATGGTCAAAATCCCTATATACGAAACTTACAATTCCCTGGCACGAACAAAAGAGAAAATCTCCTTTTTGTATGGGTCTTCTGATGTGTCCTATTCTTTCCTTTTTTTTTTTCTTCCGTTGCTAGCTGGGCACTGGAACATTATAGAGAGCGGCTTAAAGGCTCATTTTTAAGGAATTACTATATCTTGTGTTTTTGATGTACTGTTCTATTAGCTGAAAGACACGCGAGAAGTGAAGTTTTGTTAATGCTAATGAAATAAAACAAAATAGGATGTAAATATAATAGTTTAGAAAGAAATTTTGGCTATATATTTGCCCATTAGGGAGGAGGGGGTAAAGCATAGCATATATTAAATACGTAACCTAGCCTAGGTAGCTTATATCCCCCTAAACCCCAAAAAATAAAGTTTAAATATTGTAAACGGAGAGATAAACCACTGTTTGCAATGCTCGGCATGAAATCTCTATTGAAATAACCTGTTTGACTAGTTTATTTTATCATCTTCGCTATATAAAATGTCACGTCTCTTCCAGCTAATAAAACAGTACCGTTTATATTACTGAAAAACACCATATTTAAAAAAAAACTGAGTTTCCTTGCCAAATAACTGAGTCTTCGTATACAAGATGATGAACGGAAAACTACCAAGAAAAGGTTAAGAGGTAGGCGAGACCGTGTCAAATATACTTTTATGGGTGTTTTGGATAACAGCAGTGACAACATAGTTTGTTGTGTGTTGAAGTAACGAAAGCATCTAAACCGAACAGTCAGTAACTTTTCTTTCGTATAATTTTTAAAACAATACTTTAGAATAAAAGTTCTTAATGTTATATGTTTTGATCAGCTTCCTTAAATAACTTGATGAAAAATATTTTAAACAATACACAAAAATTATAAACGATTGCAAAATAGATAGTTTATTACAAAATGAAATATTTTTGAACGATTAATATTTACTTTGGCTTTACTAGTACAAACTCAAATATTAAGTTGCTACATAAAACTGATATTGCTGAAGTATATAAAATAGTCCGTGATAGTTCAGTTTAAAGAAAAATCGACTATCAGAAACAGCTTTCCATGCTGACTCGCCTGACTGCCTTTTCCAGTGGCATAGCTTTCAGTGGCAATTGCTTCATAATCCTGTGGATTCTACTGTGTAAGCATAAATCCCGTATTCAGTTCAAAAGAAGAAAGATAGATATGAAAAGAAATCTTTCAATCACCCTCAAATTGAAGAAATTCAACGGCTAGAGCTTCATATAAGTTCAGGAGCTCGTTTAGTAAATATTGTGTTTTGATCAATGTCTTAAGGGACTGGAGGCTCCAGTCAAAAGCAAAAGTTGCTAAAGAAGTCCCTCGTGACTTCTGATAAGTTAACTTGAAAAGAAATGGTACTTGGTGTCTCATGAAGACAATCCCTATTACCACGATTCAGTTGAAACTGGTAAGTTGAAATTAAAACTGGCTAGTGACGAAAAAATGCTAGTCGTATTTCCTTTTATGTTAGTTTATTGACGCCCTGTAAGCTTTATTCACAACAATTGACTGAAAATAAATGTTTTGCCGTTTCTTCTATGCTTTTATACAAATTAGCCATTTTTTATTGAAAACGACTAGCGCGTTTCCAACTGAGTCCTCTCCCAATTTTGTAGAACCATAGGTTCGATACAATCACACCTGGGAAAAAAAAAATCTTCCAAAACAAATCTTATGACCTATCTAGATGATTTTTTAGACTAGAAAATGTTACTTTACCAATTTTCTTTAAAAAAGATATCCAGCAAGAAACTTGAAAACCAAATGTGAATATATTAACAGAAAGATGAAAGTCAATGCAGAATATTTCTCGAATAATGAGAGTCGACAAAGGCTATAAAAATATGTGAAATAGAAACTGAGCTTAAAAGCGAGGGAATGGTGCCCCATATTTACAACCGTGCCAGGGCCAAAAGTCTGAGCTACTGGTCGTAGCAAGAAAAGTAAGTGAACGATTGTTAAACAACAAGGCTATATTTACAAGGGCTGAAGTTACAGTTAGACAGAGGGAGGAGGTGAAAATCTGGGGAAGCTGAATTATATATTGGATTATGTATTGGATTTGGACTTAAATTTGAATCTGAAGCTTTTTGTCTGTGTTTATTTGACATTACAAAAAAAAGGGCTAAACTCCACGCTAGGAAGGGCAATTTTCTTTAAGGTAATGTTGGAACCATGTGAGTGTTTATAAGCTATAAATATTGAAAGAATTCACATGAGAACTTGAATCTAAATGACGTCAAGATTAGGTGAGGGTCCCGGTACTGAACTGCTGATTGTAACAAGCGAAATAACCAGTGAATCGTTTGAAAATAAACAACCAACCGCGCTTGTGGTGTAAATATCGCGATTACAATCTATACAGGTTATGCCTTTCAAGCATAAAGAACTACAATTTGCATCAGCTTCATTAAACAGGTTCAAAACTAATGATTTTTTATTTTATTTTTGCAGCCGTTGGAAACTGGGATTGGTGTAAAAAGGTATTTTTTCTAATGGTTGGTTATCTCTACTCTGGAATGGATCTTAAAGTTGCTTGCACTAAATGGTTGATTTTTCTATCGTGCTCTTTTCTATTCTTCTCTGTAAAAAAACAACAATAGGTGTATTTAAAACTTTTGCAGTTTTGGTTGAAGAAATACACATAGCCTACTTGCCTTACACAATGCAGCACTAACAAAGACATTTCAAGTAAAATAAGAAGAGCGGAAAGAAAGAAAGGCCGAGCAATTTCTCTTCGCAACTGTCCTTGTTGTCTGCGCCACCTCCTAAACCTCACCGCTTTACGCTAAGATTTTATGGTGCTTTAGAAAATAATCATCACTTAAGTTAAAGGGTTCTTGTGATTGAGCAGTCATTCTTGCAAAATTGGGGGAAAAAAAAATCAAATTTTAATGTAAAAGAGTTGTGGTTAGGCAGGGAGGAGTGTTCATCACATAGAAAAAAAAAGTTTTATTTTGAATGTAGTTCTTTACTTTCAGCTGGTAAAAACTTGTTTCTTCAATTATAACAAAAGATTTAAATTATAATACCATCTAAATCACCTAGCCAAAAAACGATCCTGCATCGAGTTTTTCTTAGAGAAGGATTTAAGCTGGCTTAAAAAATCGAAAATTTTTTATTAACAAAATACAGCCAATATTGTAGATTGATAAAGATATAGTAAACTGAGCAAAACCAGAATAATAAAATAGAAAAAGTGTTTCCACGTTGCATAAGCCTTGAGTATTATAATTTTCATTATGGGAAACATTTAACATAGATTTCTTGTATCAGGCCAACTATTTGATCCAAAATCTCTTCAAGCCTGCCAGGTTCTATTGCACACTCTTTTGGGATGACTAACATGAGTAGGGTTCAAAACACCAATACTTTCTAAAAGCCAGAATATAATTTGCACTTTACCTGAGTATATCAAATAGGTTATTTGATTTTTTCAGTTTTTGTTTAATGGAGTTCACTAAATTTTTTTTGACAAAGTTGTTTTGTGGAAAAAGTTTTTCTTATAGATATGCTGATATTTAGTGGAGTTCTTTACTTTTTTTTGAAAAACTTATTTTATGGAAATTTTTTTTTAAATTAATTTCTGATTGTTGTATATTGACAAAGTCTCTTTTAGGGAAAAATGAAATAATAGTTTGAGTTTTTCTTGCTTTTTTTAAGAATGTATGGTTTGGCATGCCATTTGCATGGTGGAGAAACTTTTTCAGCAATTTTTAACAACATAAACCCTTTTGAAAATCATGACACAAATAGTAAATCAAATAAAAAATCAAGCATTTTGCTGTAGGTTGCATCAAGATATGGCTAATTGTAGATAGAAAGAGAAAAGCCAAGATACTGATTAATATTGATTTGTGGTAGTTGTATGCTTGGTAGATTATTTTATTCTGTCTTTGTTCATTTATGGTTTAATGGAGTTCTTTACTTTTTTTGAAAAACTAATTTAGTGCAAAAATTTTTTTTGATTAATAAATAACAGAGTCAAACTCAAAACGAGCAAAAATAATATGAGTAGGGTTCAAACCCCCTGTGTTTTCTATTTCACCAATTCTTAACAGCATAAACCCTTTTGAAAATCATGACACAAATAGTAGTGTTTAATTTAGTCATATACATCCTCTAGTTGACCTGATAAATAAAACTTAATACCATTCCCAAAAAATTATATCTATGCTCTTTCACAGCCTGGATACACTTACACTCTTTTGATTTAGTGAAATTTTCAGGGCGGAAGTAGTAATAGAAGTAGCCACAAAAGTTTCAGCTTAATACCCTCAGTCGTTCTTGGTATATTGCTGAGACGTCTTATTGGCAACCAGCATACAAACCGTGCATTTTGATTTAATTTTAAAGCAAAATTTAGTTTTTAATTATAATAGGCAAATTACATAACTGTGTGGGGTTGACCTACCCAATAACCCTAGAGATATAGTTACTAGACTGCTCAGCTATACTGAACAAAATGGCTTTCTAAAATTTTTTATTGGAAGTGTCTGGAAAATTATGAGCTAAAGAGGAGGACTGATTGGCAACCAATCACTTTTGACTTTTAGGAGCGCAACAGAACTTTTAATTTTCGGTCAAATTAGCTACTTTAGATTATCAATGAAACTACTAGCTATGATTGAGCATTGCTGTCTATGTCTTTATATGCCCTAAATTTCTTATATACCTTAATAATACCTGCATGCATATAGTTTTTTCGTTTAAATGAAACTCCCCCTAAGCGTTCCCTATAAGTTTCAACTGAATGCCATTAGTGTCGTTAGTTACAGTGACAGTAAAAGGAGCATTAAATCATAGGCAACGCGATAGCGCTGCCTATCGGAGTGGAAATTGGAAATTGGAAAGTGGAAATTGGAAATTGGAAATTGGAAATCGGAGTGGAAATTGGAAATTGGAGTGGCTTGTGCCCTTTTTAATAGTCGAAAGTGATTGGAAGGTAACTATCACCCCTTCCACACCCACCATTTCCCGAAACAAATCCAATCAAAATTTTATTCAGAGATAGCATTGAGATAGCATTTTGTTCAGTGTATATGATTTCCAGATAGAAATTATGTTGTGGGACACTCCCCCACAGCCGTCAGGGTAAAGGTTGTAAATTATGCACTGGGGGCATATGTTTTTGTAGAAGGTGTAGACGTAGTAACTTCAAAAAAGGCTTATTCGATTAGAAATTCAAAGAGCTAGTGCCCTTTTTAATAGTCGAAAGTGATTGGAGGGCAACTAGACCCCCCGGCCCATCATTCCCCCAAACACATCCAATCAAAATTTTGAGATAGCCATTTTGTTCAGCGTAGTTGATTTCAAGACAGAAAATATGTTTTTGAGGACGAAACTCCCCCACAACCCTCTGGGCAAGGGTTTTAAGGTATGCCCTGGGGACATATAAGGTTTTTATAGAAAGCGTTGTTGTAGAAACTTCAAAACAGACTTTTTCGATTGGAAATTCTTAGCGTTAATGCTCTTTTCAATCTTCAAAATTGGTTGGAGGGCAACTAGCCCCCCCACGCACCTTAGTCCCCCAAACGCCTCCCAACAAAAATTTTACATAGCCATTTTGTTCAATCGAGTTTTTTTCCACATAGAAAACAATTTTTGAGGAGGAAACTCCCCCACTCCCCTCGGGGCAAGGGTTGTAAGTTATACCCTGGGGGCATATAAGGTTTTTATAGAACGCGTTGTCGTAGAAACTTCAAAAAGGGCTCATTCGATTGGAAATTGAAATGTCTAGCTCCCTTTTTAATAGTCGAAAGTGATTTAAAGGCAACTAACACCCCTTCCACTCCCACCATTTCTCCAAATAGGGTTATAAGTTATGCCCTGGGGCATATAAGGTTCTTATTGAAATCTTTGTCGTAAAAACTTGAAAAAGTGTTAATTTGATTTGAAATTCAAAGGCCTAGCGCCATTTTTAATAGTCGAAAGTGATTTGAGGGCAACTAACCCTCTCACGTCCACCTTTTCCCTAGATATATCCAATCAAAATTTTATTTAACGTAGTAGAAAATCCTGGAAATTAGGTATTTGAGGATGAAAACCCCTCCCCCCACCGCCCTCAGGGCAAGGGTTGTAAGTTATGTCCTGGGGGCAAATAAAGTTTTTATTGAAAAGGTTGTCGTTAAACTTCAAATGGGCTCATTCAATTGGAAATTGAAAGGGCTAGTGCCTTTTTTAATAGTTGAAAGTGATTGGATAGTGACTATCGCCCTTCTCACGCCAACTATTTTCCAAAACACATCCAATCAAAATTTTGAGATATCCATTTTGTTCAACGTAGTTGAACGTTCTGGAGTCTTTTAGATGATAACCCCTCAGAGCCCTCAGTGCAAGGGTTGTAAGTTATGCCCTGGGGGCATACAAGGTTTATGTAGAAAGTTGTTGTATAAATCATAGGCAGCGCAATCGCGCTGCCTAAGTAAAGAACGGGGACACTCGAGAACGAGACAAGAAACGGGACTAAGTAAAGAGGAGGACACTCCCCCCCAACCCTCAGGGCAAGGGTTTTAAGTTATGCCCTGGGTGCATATAAGAACGATGTTGGCACAATGTATTATTTATTAATTTTTTCCTTTAGAACAGGGCACTTTGTATCGAAGAAGTTGTGGTAGAAACTTCAAAAAGGGCTCATTCAATTGAAAACTGGAGGGGCTTCTGCCCTTTTTAATAGTCGAAAGTGATTGGAAGGTGACTAACACCCCTTCCTAACTGGCCCCCCCACGCCCATCATTCCCACAAAAACATCAAATAAAAACTCTGAGATATCCATTTCGTTCAGCATAGTTGATTTCCAGATAGAAAATATGTTTTTGAGGAGAAAACTCCCCCACAACACTCGGGGCAAGGGTTGTAAGTTTACCCTGGGGGCATATGAGGTTTTTATAGAGTACGTTGTCATAGAAACTTGAAAAAGGGCTCATTCGATTGGTAATTGAAATGTCTAGCTCCCTTTTTAATAGTCGAAAGTGATTTAAAGGCAACTAACACCCCTTCCACTCCCACCATTTCTCCAAATAGGGTTATAAGTTATGCCCTGGGGCATATAAGGTTCTTATTGAAATCTTTGTCTTAAAAACTTCAAAAAGTGCTCATTTGATTTGAAATTCAAAGGCCTGGTGCCCTTTTTAATAGTAGAAAGTGATTTAAGGGCAACTAACCCCCCTCTCACGCCCACCTTTTCCCTAAACACATCCAATCAAAATTTTTGGATAGCCATTTTATTCAACATAGTTGAAAGTTTTGGAAATTAGGTCTTTAAGGATGACAACCCCTCCCCCCAGAGCCTTCAGGGCAAGGGTTGTAGGTTATGCCCATGGGGCATATAAGGTTTTTATAGAAAGCGTTGTCGTAGAAACTTAAAAAAGGGCTCATTCAATGGGAAATTGAAGGGGCTGGTGCCCTTTTCAATTGTCAAAAGTGATTGGAGAGCAACTAAGCCCCCTCCCAAGCCAACCATTTCCCCAAATACATCCAATCAGAATTTTGAGATAGTCATTTTGTTAAACTTAGTTGAAAGGTCCAGAAATTGTGTCTTTGAGGATGACACCCCCTCCTCACAGTCCTCAAGGGCAAAGGTTGTAATTTATGCCCTTGGGGCATATAAGGTATTTGTAGAAAGTGGTGTCTTAGAAACTTCAAAAGGGGCTCATTTGATTGGAAATTGAGAGTGGTAGTGCCCCTATTAATAGTCGAAGGTGATCAGAGGGCGAAAGCGCCCCCCCCCCACGCCCATCATTTCCCCAAATATTCCCGATCCACGTGTTGATATGGCCATTTTGTTCAACGTAGATAAAAGGTCTGAAAATTATGTCTTTGAGTATGACAAACCTCCCACAACTATCAGGGCGAGGGTGGTACAATACGTCGCACAAAATGGCTATTTCAAAATTTTGATTGGAAGTGATGGGCGTGGGACAGGGTTGGTCGCTCTCCAATCACTTTCGACTATTGAAAAGGGCACTAGCCCTTTCAATTTCCAATCGAATGAGCCCTTTTTCAAGTTTCTACGACAACGTTTTCCATTAAAAAAAAAAACAATGTATATGCCCCCGGGGCATTACGTACCACCCTCGACCTGATATTGGAAAACGGGATAGTTGGAGGCTGGTACGTAATTCCTCTCCACCAAACGAATCTGATAACAATTGTGAGATAGCGATTTTGCTCAAAATCGTCCCAAGAACTAAAACAATGCCTCTAGGTTTGACGCAACCCCCAAGTGCCCGGGAGATAGGGGTATAAGTCATGTCCTGGGAGCATATAAAGTTTTCATGGAATGGGTGGTTGCATAAACCTCAGATGGGGCTCATTTGATTTGAAATTGAAAGTTATAATGCCCTTTTTAAGAGTCTTTGAAAGCATCCCCCCCACGCTCATCGTTTCCCCAAAGACACACACAGATGTATTCCCGAGATGTATTCAATAGATACCTTTCTATAAAAACCTCATATACCCCCAGGGCATAACTTAAAACCCTTGCCCTGAGGGATGGGGGGTTTGTTATTCTCAAAGACATAATTTCCTGACCTTTCAAATACGTCGCACAAAATGGCTATTTCAAAATTTTGATTGGAAGTGTTTGAGAATATGGTGGGAGAGGGCTAGTTGCTCTCCAATCGCTTTCGACTATTGAAAAGGGCACTAGCCCTTTCAATTTCCAATCGAATGAGCCCTTTTTCAAGTTTCTACGACAACGTTTTCCATTAAAAAAAAAGACAATGTATATGCCCCCGAAGTATTACGTACCACCCTCGCCCTGATAGTTGTGGGGGGTTTGTCATACTCAAAGACATAATTTTCAGACCTTTTATCTACGTTAAAAAAAATAGCAATATCAAAACGTTGATCGGAAATATTTGGGGAAATGATGGGCGTGGGGGGGGGGGGCGCTTTCGCCCTCTGATCACCTTCGACTATTAATAGGGGCACTACCTCTCTCAATTTCCAATCAAATGAGCCCCTTTTGAAGTTTCTAAGACACCACATTCTACAAATACCTTATATGCCCCAAGGGCATAAATTACAACCTTTGCCCTTGAGGACTGTGAGGAGGGAGTGTCATCCTCAAAGACACAATTTCTGGACCTTTCAACTAAGTTTAACAAAATGACTATCTTTAAATTCTGATTGGATGTATTTGGGGAAATGGTTGGCTTGGGAGGGGGCTTAGTTGCTCTCCAATCACTTTGACAATTGAAAAGGGCACCAGCCCTTTCAATTTCCCATTGAATGAGCCCTTTTTTAAGTTTCTACGACAACTCTTTCTATAAAAATCTTATATGCCCCAAGGGAATAACTTTCAACTCTTGTCCTGTGGGGGGGGGGGGTTGTCATCCTCAAGGACCTAATTTCCAGAACTTTCAACTACGTTGAAAGTTCAACTATCTCAAAATCAACTATCTCAAAATTTTGATTGGATGTTGTGATTTGGGGGATGTCATCCTCAAAGACAAAATTTCCATACCTTTCAACTACGTTAAACAAAATGGCTATATCAAAATGTTGATCTATATCAAAATGGCTATATCAAATAAGTTAACTCTAACTGCAAAAACATCCTATATGGCAATCTTGCATTAGATCTCTTAACAGAACCCTTATGATTGTTGATTTTTGTATTTACATTTGATAAGCATTGGAATATGTTTTATTTTAAACATTATAAATAAAACCAAAAGGGGACAACTCTTTTGCAAAGGAAAAAGAATGAATGCAAAATGTCAATTTACTGCTAAGAAAAACCAGAAGGAAAAAAAGTCCTTATATATTTCAGCTCATGCATAGTGTGATCTCTCAGATCGTTGTATTAAAATATCCACTATAAAAGCTCCAGTAATATCACTGGACATGGAAAGTTTAATATCTGACACTGCCATATCTACTTTCTTGGCTAGGAACTTTTTTTAAGCTACGCTATGAGTATTCAATTATTAGCAACCTTAAACTATGTTATATATATAATTTTATATACATATGATATTACATTGATAATATTACAGTATTATTATCATTATAATAATATTATTAATATTATAAAGATATAACATGCACCAAGCAGTTGGAACTTCACTTGGTTTTATAATTGATTTCTATTTTCAGGGGCTCATTTTCAGTTGGACTAACAATACTGAGCAACGAAAACAACGATTATCGTCTCAATTTTTCTTGTACGTATCAACCTGTGGTACGTATTCAGCTGTTTAAATGTAATCTCTAGTGTTTTTCTTTGAAAGATGTCTTTGAATTGGTTTACGGTCTTCTAGAGCATCTATCCCACTTCCTATTTCCATTGTTTGGACAACAAATAATTCTTTGTCTTTATTATTTTTGTCTATTTAATTTTTGATTTAATTAAAGTGTTTTTTCCCAAGTCATACCCCAGTCTCTCTAGTTTCTTACCAATTGATTTCCAAACTTCACATTTTGGTGTTTTGTCATCAATGATTTTTGGACAATGTTCTGGAAAATTTATATATATATATATATATATATATATATATATATATATATATATATATATATATATATATATATATATATATATATATATATATATATATATATATATATATATATATGTACATATATATATATATATGTATATATATATATATATATATATATATATATATATATATATATATATATATATATATATATATATATATATATATATATATATATATATATATATATATATATATATATATATATATATATATATATATATATATATATATATATATATATATATATATATATATATATATATATATATATATATATATATATATATAAATATTTATATATATCAAACAGTTCGTGGTAACGAACTGTAAGTAAGGAGCGACCCGGCTCAATGGTAACCGAAACTCTAACAAATGGAATTTTGATACCAATAGATACATCAAAAGAATCATGTATTAATTCTAATTTCAAATATATAAGTTTCATCAAGTTTAATTTTACCTATCAAAACTTACGCGCCTGAGAAAATTTGGCTGATTTTCGAAAAAAGGGGGAAAGACCCCCTAAAAATTATAGAACCCTAATGAAAATCACACCATCATATTCAGCGTATCAGAGAACCCTACTGTAGAGGTTTCAAGCTCCTATCTACAAAAATGTGGAATTTTCCATTTTTTGCCAGAAGAAGGATCATGGATGCGTGTTTATTTGTTTTTTTTTTTGTTTTTTTTCCCAGGGGTAATTGTATTGACCCAGTGGTCCTAGAATATCTTAGAAGGGCTTATTGGAACGGAAATTAAAAGTTCTAGTGCCCTTTTTAAGTAACCAAAAAAAATGGAGGGCAACTAGGCCCCCTCCCACGCTCATGTTTTTCCCAAAGTCATCTGATCAAAATTTTGAGATAGCCATTTTGTTCAGCATGGTCGAAAATATTATAACTATGTCTTTTGGGATGACTTAATCCCTCGAAGCCCCCAGAAGGAGGGCTGAAAGTTATGAACTTTACCCAATGTTAACATAATATATTTCAAATATATAAGTTTCATCAGGTTTAATCCTACCCATCAAAAGTTACGCGCCTGAGAAAATTTGGCTGATTTTCGAAAAAAGGGGGAAAGATCGTCTGGGAGTTATAGAACCCCCATATATATATATATATATATATATATATATATATATATATATATATATATATATATATATATAGCATATATATATATATATATATATATAATATATATATATATATATATACACACACACACATATATATAAAAAAATATATATATATATATATATATATATATATATATATATATATATATATATATATATATATATATATATATATATATATATACGCTCATGTTTTTCCCAAAGTCATCTGATCAAAATTTTGAGATAGCCATTTTGTTCAGCATGGTCGAAAATATTATAACTATGTCTTTTAGGATGACTTAATCCCTCGAAGCCCCCAGGAGGAGGGCTGAAAGTTATGAACTTTACCCAATGTTAACATAATATATTTCAAATATATAAGTTTCATCAGGTTTAATCCTACCCATCAAAAGTTACGCGCCTGAGAAAATTTGGCTGATTTTCGAAAAAAGGGGGAAAGATCGTCTGGGAGTTATAGAACCTAAATGAAAATCACACCATCATATTCCGCGTATCAGAGAACCCTACTGTGAAGGTTTCAAGCTCCTATCTACAAAAATGTGGAATCTTGCATTTTTTGCCAGAAGAAAGATCACGGGTACGTGTTTATTTGTTTTTTTTTTCCCAGGGGTGATCGTATCGACCCAGTGGTCCTATAATATCGTGGGAGGGCTCATTGGAATGGAAATTAAAAGTTCTAGTGCCCTTTTTAATTGACCAAAAAAAATGGAGGGCAACTAGGCCCCCTCCCACGATCATTGGTTTCCCAAAGTCACCTGATCAAAATTTTGAGATAGCCATTTTGTTCAGCCTGTTCGAAAATATTATAAGTATTTCTTTTAGGATGACTTAATCCCCCAAAGTTCCCGGGAGGAGGGCTGAAAGTTATGAACTTTACCCAATGTTAACACATAGTATTGGTTATTGGGAAGTATACAGTACAAACGTTTTCAGGGAAGATTTTTCCTGGTAGTGGGGGGGGGGGGTCGGGAAGGTACGTACGCAGGGGGGGCCACTGGGCCCGGCTCCCCCCCAAAATCTCACGATTTTTTCCATTTTCCCATAATTTTCTGATTTTTTTCACAGAATAATGGGTTTGAAGGATTTGCCCCCCCCCCCGAAACAAATTGGGCCCCACCACCCGAAACAAATTCCTGTGTACGTGCCTGGGGTCGGGGGTTATGTAGGAGGATCTTTCCATGAAGGAAGTTTTCATGGGGGAAAGGACATTGCTATGAAGGGGACGCCGGACTTCCCAGCATTATTTAAAAAAAGATCAGAAATTAAATATAAAAAGACAAGTTTTTCAACTGCAACAGCAGCAACATCAAAACTTTAAACGAACAGAAAATATTACATATATGATTGGGTTCACCCCCTAGTCAATACCTCACTTTTTAAGCCAGAGATTTTTTTTTAGTACTTTCATAAGAGCTATTTATTCTAATTAACGGCCTTTGTGATTAAGCGGTCATTTTTAAAGAATTGGAACAAAATTTGAACTTTCGCTTAAAGAGCAAGGTATTGACTAGGGTGAGAACCCCCTAATATATGTATTAAAAATATATGAATATAGAAGTTCGTTACGTAAGTTAATTCGTAAGTTACGTATATTTATTACTAATAAAAACGTTCCTAAATAAAATTAAACAAGTTTAGAGAAAGCCATTTAACCAAATAAAATTAAATTAATATGCAAATTTTGTTTTAATCATGCATGTACGGTGAACCAAGATCAAAACCTGTATTTATTCAAAAACGTTCAAAAATTAAATAAAAAAAACAAGTTTTTTTTACCTGAATGTATGGAATGACAATACAACTTAGAACGAACAGAAATTATTCCGTATATGAAAGGGGCTGTCCCCTCTTCAACGTCTCGCTCTTTACGCTAAAGTTTGACTTTCTCACAACTCAATTTTTTTTTAAACAATGAAAAACTTTAGCGTAAAGAGCGAGGCGTTGAGGAGGGGACAGCCCCTTTCATATACGGAATAATTTCTGTTCGTTTTAAGTTTTAATGTCGCTCCTTACTTTCAGTTAAAAAAACTTGTTTTTTTTATTTAATATATATATAGTACCGGGAGGCTTCTATATACAGATTCTCACTGTCGCTTGTCTTCTAAACCCAAACAAATCACCGAACCTTTGTTTGTTTTAGTTGTTCAGGTAGTGGGACAAAAACTTCTTCTTTTGCCTCGGCTTTTCTTTTGTCATTATGAAAGACATATCGCCGAACCTTTGTTTCTTTTAATTGCTCAGGTGAAGGGCAAAAACGTTTTTTTCTTCCAACGACTTATCTAGTCCAGATGTTTGATTTTCAAAGGTATGGTAGGCATTGATGACCTTATCCCTGCCAAAATCCAAAACCTAATAATCATCGCTATCATTTTCAATTTGTTTGCTTCGTTTTACCTCGGCTTGTCTTTCGTCATTATGAAATACATATAGCCAAACCTTTGTTTTTTGTAACAAAGGTATGGTGGGCATTGATGATCAAAAAAGAAATATCACTCTAACAATATGACGTTTCGTAAGTAGTTGTCAGGACTTCCTTCCACACTTCGTTATGTTTTTCATTCATTTTCAGGTGGTAGTAGAACTTTTAAGCAACTTTGTCTATTCACACGAGAAAATGCAACGTATAATAGTCCATGATTAAAAATTGGAGTACTAAGATCGGCACCAACACATTCAAAAGTTTGCCCTTGCGACTTATGTATAGTCACGGCAAATGCGGGTCGAATTGGAAATTTATGTCTTTGAAAAGTACATCCAAGTTGACCTATACTAGAGTCCAGTGTAACTCGGTGTTGGGGTTCCACCCCTTGTTTCTTTTCTTTTCAGATAAATGACCTATTTTCTGTTCCGTAATTGCATTTGCCTATAGTATAATTTTCAATGATAGTCAAACTCTTGTTGCTAGGCTATAGTGTGTTGCAATAAGCAAGCTTTCGAGCTAAGTTCTATTTTTGTCTTTTTGTTCGGGGCCAATGAAAAATAGTATTACGCAAAAAGAAGCCAGAAATTTGAATGTTGATTTAGCGGATTGGTTGAGGCAAAGGGAAGGTCCACCCCTATGCAAAGTTTGTTGTATACAACCAGTGTTTTAGTACTTAGTTGACTTTGAGACCCCATTTGGGGATATATAAATGTGTTTTGTGTACTTTTTTGGAAGATTACAAGTTAGCTATTTTCTATAGCTATGTAAACTATTTTTCCATGAACCCAGACAGGGTAGGAAAGGAGCTGCGAGAAATACCGTCATTATCTTATTTACAGCGGGTTCAGTTTAACTTCCAAGGAGATAGCTAGATATATTAATGGTGACACAGGTTGGGGCACCCTTGGCCTAGAGTAAGGCCGTTTGACCGTTCGATCACATTATCATATCTTGGAGCAAATATACCGTAATAGGGTGTTAATATACTCTATATTTACGGAACAGTAGTGTTAACCGCAGGTATTCCATTACAATATTTGGTGCCAGCGAGGCTTCCCGTCCAGTAAGTGGTGTAGTACCATTTTTACGCTAATATCTGGTGGCAGTTGTGGCTTACCACTATAAAACTCGGGATAAGTAGACTTCTTTTCCTGATTTTCCCCCAGTAACTATATTTGCCTTAGTTATGTTGTTACATAATTCAGTAACAATAAGACGGGTCCCATTACACATCCCTTCTGAAAATATGTACGTTACGCAAACGCATAACTATTATATTTTTCTTTATTTTTAAGTCTTGTGGTGGTAAATCCGCTGTTTCTATTGAATTGAAGAATTCTGGAGTAAATTCATAGATAATTTTGGAGACCACACTGCCTTTCCATGACGATAAATAAAAGTTTAAATAGGGATAAAATCCTTTTAATAGACATTGATGATGATAACAGTGATAGATATTCACAAAAATACTAGATATTTCGGTCACATATGCAGTGACCATCATCATTTTTACTCCTGATAATGGTCACTGCATATGTGACCGAAATATCTAGTATTTTTGTGAAATTCTATCACTGTTATCATCATCACTTTCTATTAAAATGATTTTACCCCTATTTGAACTTTTAATCATCGGAGTAAATTCAATTCCTCCTTTTTCTTTATCTTTTACAGAATCGTAGCTTTAATCCGATTTGCATTCTCCTGGAAGCCGATCGACATTTTTTGCATTTATTTTATTAATTTCTTTGTTGACTGAAGCTAAAATAACTCCATCCTTCATTAAATTAATTTAAAAAACTATTTCCACAAAATATGTTTTTCAAAGAAGGGTAAAGAGCTCCATTTAACCAAAAATTAGTAAAATTATAATCAAATAATTTACCAATCGTGAAACTACCACAATTCAGCATCGATAAATAAATGAAACCAAAAACGAACAGATATTACGATAATTATTCGAGTCAACTCAAAAGGAGCAGAAACTAACTTAAGTTGGGCGCACAACCCCTATGCCTTCCCAAGGCCAGAACCAAATTTGCACTTTACTGAAAAAATATAAATGTTCTTACTTTTATAACTTTAATAAATCAAATAGTATTAACATTTTGATTACTAAATATCAGTATATGTATATTAAACTGACAATGCACATTCATTTGTATTTTTTCAGTAAAGTGCAAATTTTGTTCTCGCCTTGTGTGGCAATTTAGATGCGCCTAATGTGGCAATAAAGATTGACCGCATCAAATGTAACGTTAAGATTTAAAGCAAAATCTTTATTGGATGTGTTTGGGGAAATGGTGGGCGTTGAAGGGGTGTTAGTTACTTTCCAATTACTTTCGACTACTAAAAAGGGCACTAGCCATTTCAAATTCCAAAGGAATGAGTCCTTTTTGAACTTTCTACGACAACGCATTATAGAAAAACCTTATATGCCCCCTGGGCATAATTTACAACCCTTAACCTGAGGGCTGTGGGGGGGTTGTCATCCTCAAAAACTTAATTTCTAGAACTTAAAACTACGTTGAATAAAATGGCTATATCAAAGTTTTGATTAGATGTTTTTGGGGAAACTGTGGGCGTGAGAGGCGGGATAGTTGCCCTCTAATCACTTTCGACTATTAAAAAGGGCACTAGCCCTTTGAATTTCCAATCGAATGAGCCTTTTTTAAAGTTTCTACAACAACGCCTTCTATTAAAAAAAAACTTATATGCACCCAGGGCATAACTTACAACCCTTGCCCTAAGGGCTCTGGGGGACTGTCCTAAAAACATAATATATATGTGGAAATCAACTACGCTGAACAAAATGGCTATCTAAAAATTTTGATTGGATGTTTTTTGGGAAATGGTGGGCTTGGAAGGGGTGTTAGTCGTCTCTCAATCACTTTCCACTATTAAAAAAGGCACAAGCCACACCAATTTCCGATTGAATGAGCGCTTTTCGAAGTTTCTACCACAACTTCTTCGATACGAAGTGCCCTTCTCTAAAGGAAAAAATTAATAAATAATACATTGTGCCAACATCGTTCTTATATACCCCCAGGGCATAACCTAATACCCTTGCCCAGATGGTTGTAGGGGAGTGTCTGCCACTTTAATTAGTCCCCGTTTCTTGTCTTGTCTCGAGTGTCCTCGTTCTTTACTTAGGCAGCACGATCGTGCTGCCTATGATTTATGCAACAACTTTCTATATAAACCTTATATGCCCCCAAAGCATAACTTATAACCCTTGCACTGAGGGCTCTGAGGGGGCTATCATCCTAAATAACCTAATTTCCAGAGCATTCAACTACGTTGAACAAAATGGATATCTCAAATTTTGATTGGATGTATTTTGGAAAATGGTGGGCGTGAGAGGGGCGTTAGTCGCTATCCAATCACTTTCAACTATTAAAAAAGGCACTAGCCCTTTCAATTTCCAATTGAATTAGCCCTTTTGAAGTTTCTACGACAATTTCTTTCAATAAAAACTTTATATACCCCAGGGCATAACTTACAACCCTTGCCCTGAGGGCTGTGGGGGGAGGGGTTTTCATCCTTAAAGACCTATTTTCCAAGACTTTCAACTACGTTAAATAAAATGGTTATCTAAAAATTTTGATTGAATGTGTTTGGGGAAAAGAGGGGCGTGAGAGGGGGTCAGTTGCCCTCAAATCACTTTCGACTATTAAAAAGGGTACTATCCCTTTGAATTTCAAATCGAATGAGCCCTTTTTCAAGTTTCTACGACAAATATTTTATTAAAAACGTTATATGTCCCAGGGCATAATTTATAATCCTTACCCTGAGGGTTTTGGGGGGGGTGTCTTCCTCAAAATATATTTTCTATTTGGAAATCAACTACGCTGAACAAAATGGCTATCTCAAAATTTGTATTGGATGTTTTTGGGGGAATGATGGGCGTGGGGGGGGCTTGTTGCCCTTCAATTACTTTCGACTATTAAAAAGGGCACTAACCCTTTGAATTTCCAGGCGAATTAGCTTTTTTTGAAGTTTCTACGACAACGCCTTCTTTAAAAAACTTATATGCCCCCAGGGCATAACTTAAAACCCTTGCCCTGAGGGCTGTGGGGGAATATCCGCCTCAAAATATATTTTCTATCTGGAAATCAACTACGCTGAACAAAATGGCTATCTCAAAATTTTGATTGGATCTGTTTGGGGAAATGATGAGCGTGGGGGAGGGGTTGCCCTCCAATCACTTTTGACTATTAAAAGGGCACTAGCCCTTTGAATTTCCAATCGAATGAGCCTTTTTGAAGTTTCTACAACAACGCCTTCTATAAAAACCTTATATGCCCCCAGGGCATAACTGAAAACCCTTGCCCTGAGGTTTGTGGGGGAGTATCCTCCTCAAAAACATGTTTTCTATGGGGAAATCAACTACGCTGAATAAAATGGCTATCTCAAAATTTTTATTGGATGTGTTTGGGGGAATGATGGGCGTGGGGTGGGCTAGTTGCCCTCCAATCACTTTCGACTATTAAAGGCCCTTCGAATTTCCAATCGAATGAGCCTGTTTTGAAGTTTCTACGACAACGCCTTCTTTAAAAACCTTATATGCCCCCAGGACATAACTTAAAACCCTTGCCCTGAGGGTTGTGGGGGATTTTCCTTCTCAAAAACATATTTTCTATCTGGAAATCAACTACGCTACACAAAATGGTTATATCAAAATTTTGATTGGATGTGTTTGGGGGAATGATGGGCTTGGGGAGGCTAGTTGCCCTCCAATCACTTTCGGCTATTAAAAATGGTACTAGCCCTTCGAATTTCCAATTGAATGAGCCTGATTTGAAGTTTCTACGATAACGCCTTCTATAAAAACCTTATATGCCCCCAGGGCATAACTTAAAACCCTTGCCCTGAGGGTTGCGGGGGAGTGTCCTCCTCAAAAACATATTTTCTATCTGGAAATCAACTACGCTG
The DNA here is from genome assembly GCF_049724085.1 of Artemia sp. Qi Xiang Cuo. Lineage (NCBI taxonomy): Eukaryota > Metazoa > Arthropoda > Branchiopoda > Anostraca > Artemiidae > Artemia > Artemia sp. Qi Xiang Cuo. The sequence continues at coordinate 10,251,712 of NC_142801.1, forward strand.
AACAAAATCGCTATCTCCAAATTTTGATTGGATGTGTTTGGGGTAATGATGGGGGTGGAGGGGGGGGGGCTAGTTTCCCACCAATCACTTTCGACTACTAAAATGGGCACTAGCCACCCCAATTTCCAATTGGGACAACTCCTTCGATACGAAGTGCCTGTCGAAGAAAGAAGAAAAAAAACACATTGTGCCCACATCGTTCTTTACTTAGGCAGCGCTAGCGCGCTGCCTATGATGGAAACTCTGTTTAGACACACATTCTCCAAATACTTCCTCAATTAAATTGCCACTGTAAATTATATCTCTTTATAATTCAATTTCATTAAGTTCATTTTTAGGAAGATTTCTATTTCCCAGTTCGAGGATGTACTTTGCAAATGCTTCCTGTTCAGAATCGACCTGCTTATTTTTCTCAAAGGAATCATGTTTGAAATCCTTGCAAAGATGACTTTTTGATTGATAAATCGAGTGTTTCACTGTGGTTGCTTCGGGGTTGAACAGGTAAACACCGTCGAAAATCACCTCCAACAACTAAAATTTTCCGAACAAATGGTAAGTTTGGATTTGCAATGGACCGCAACAACTGATTCATATTTTCTAAGCCACTTGGGAAGCATGGGGGCCTCCTCAAGAAGGAAAACATCTACTTGAGCTAATTATAAACCTCTGCTTGAACCAGGTTATGCAGGAAACAGAATCTGAGGAAAGCGGAAATTTCAAGCAAAAGGTCTTATGTGTTGTTAGTCCAAATGGCAATAAAGTCGCTGCTATTTCTGTATAAGCGTATTCCTGTATATACATTGTACTTTGTAATTTTTTGCTACACAGAATGTGATACAAGGTCTTATAAACAAATGTTTTACCAGTACCACCTGGTTCATCTATGAAAAAATATTTTTCCGGGAATAATTAGGGTCATTTACATTCTGTAAAATATTGTCAACTGTTTCAAGCTGTTTTCCTTCCAGAAGCCGATACATACTAATGATACTATCTCAAGTAACAGCTGATTCACTAGAAACTAGAAATTCCAAGATTTGGTCATTTTCATGGGTCTTGATATTGTCCTTGCCGTATCGTTCCACCCAAAAACTAAATTGTACACCTTATATTGCCATCTTATTTAACTTCGATGCAATAACACGATAAGCACGCTTTACTGCAAGATCTTCAGATAAATTATTTCGTCTTGCTTGCCGAATGAAATCCTCTGCCAACTGATTTTTGAATCTTTCCCAAAGCGCTTTTGGATTGGCAAGATTACCAAAGACAAGAATCTGTGTGAAGAGTACTCGCATTACAGAAGGCTTTTACCTTGGTAGTATTATTAGTAAAGATGGTGGGAGCAGTGAAGATGTTAAAAATAGAATAGCCAAGGCTCAGGGTGTTTTTTCACAGTTAAAAAAAGTCTGGAAGAATAGGAAGATAAGTCTGCAAACCAAGATTAGAATCTTAGAAGCTACAGTGATGACAGTGGTCAAATATGGCTCTGAAGCATGGACGCTCCGAAAAGCGGATGAAGATTTGCTAGATGTTTTCCAGAGAAATTGTTTAAGGATTGTTCTCGGTACCCGGCTGACTGACCGTATTTCAAACAATAGGCTATACAAAAATGTGGTTCAATACCGCTCTCTAGGGCTATAATGAAAGAAAGGTTGAGGTGGCTAGGCCACGTTGTGCGGATGAAGGATGACAGATTGCCGAAGATTGTTCTTTTCGGCCAACCATCTAGGGCTAAACGGAAAGCAGATCGTCCCCGTCGGGGGTGGGAGGACGTCATAAAGAAAGATTTAAAGAAAATGGGAACTTCGTGGGCGGGGGTAAAAAGGGAGGCTTTGAATAGATTGGGGTGGAGGAGAAGCGTGCGTAGCTGTGTTGGCCTCAGGTGGCTTGGTGCTGCGATGAGTTGTTAGTAGTAGTAGTAGTAGTATTGAACCACTGTTTATCGTCGAATTCAAGGCCATGACCCAGGCTTGCATTTTGTATGTGGAATATACAACGTTACCAACTGTTTCAAGATCTTCAAAACTTGTTGTATTCTTCACATGATACAAAAGTACTCGTAAATAGAAGCACACGGGAAAAGCCAAAAAATTTACGTTGCGAATTCGTCCAATGACTGAATTATTCCATGTACAGTTATTGCCATTCCATCTGTAGTGTTCAGGCATTTCCCAATAATAGAGAAACTATTACTAACTAACATAACCGCAAAATTCCACATTATTGAACAGAAATACCAAAACCATAGGTTAGGTTAGGTTGCACAGAAATACCAAAACCATAGGTTAGGTTAGGTTAGCCTATGTACGCGCGCGTACGTAGGCCAACCTAATCTAACCTAACCTATGGTTTTGGTATTTCTGTGCAACCTAACCTATGGTTTTGGTATTTCTTTGCAATCATGTGGAATTTTGTGGATATGTTAGTTTAGTATTGTCATCAATATCTATTGGGTTTTTTTTTTGCATGTCTCTCACTCTATAGCCGTGGGTCCGAGTGAATGTGCTGCCATCTAAAGCTATATGTTTGTAGATGGCATTAGTAGTCTCTCGATTCTGTGAAATGTTGTTAGATCCTTTTGATGCTATGACATATCTGTGTAGTTGAATTTGTTGTATTTAAATGTACTTTTTTCCTATTAATTTTGACACTCAGTCAATAATTAATGGTTTTATGAGTCTGCTAGTAGTATCGATTTCTTTGAAAATTCCTTTTTCGTACATCTCTGACTTTTTACTAGACATTCTGAACGTTTTACCTGACATTGACGATCCACACACACACAGAGACGACACACAATTTAATTTCTGATCGCGGGGGTTGGGGACGGTTGAAGTTGTTTCCGGTCCATTCTTGGTACACAAAACCTTGGGATTTTCACGATCCGTCTTATAAACTCATGTAGTTCACCCATTTTTTCATTTTTAAGCCCCCCACCAACAAAAAATTTCCCTCGCACGTGTCTGGTGATGTCAAACCTACATTCCGACATTTCTTCATCTTAATTGACTTTAGAAATATCATTCAAAATATACGAGCCAATAAGGTGTTACAATCCTTTTGTTTGTCTGAGTTTAGCATCCGATTTTTTAATTATCAACGACGCATTTCTAACAAACTACTCTCAAGTTAAGGCAATTGTCCAAAAAATCAGTAAAAACCTTGGGATTTTCACGAACCGTCTTATAAACTCATGTAGTTCACCCATTTTGGCCTTTTTAAGCCCTCCACCAACAAAAAATTTCCCTCGCACGTTCCTGGTGATATAAAACCTACACTCCTACATTTCTTCATCTTATTTGACTTTAGAAATATCATGCAAAATATACGAGCCAATCAGGTATTACAATCCTCTTGTTTGTCTGAGTTTAGCATCCGATTTTTTAATTATCAACGACGCATTTCTAACAAACTACTCTCAAGTTAAGGCAATTGTCCAAAAAATCAGAAAAAACCTTGGGATTTTCACGAACCGTCTTATAAATTTATGTGGTTCACCCATTTTTGCCTTTTTAAGGCCCCACCAACAAAAAATTTCCCTCGCTCGTGGCTAGTGATGTCAAACCTACAATCCTAAAGTTCTTCATCTTTAGTTACTTTAGTAATATCATGAATAATATACGAGCCACTCTTTCTTTACACTCCTTTTGTTTGTATTAGTTTAACTTACGGATTTTGATTTTTCAACGACGCTTATCTAAAAAACTACACACAATTTAAGGCCCTTGTCCAATCCATCAGAAAATAACATATAGATTTTCACTACCGGTCTAATAAACTATTGTCGGTCAGCCAGGTTTGCGTTTTTAAGACCCCCACCCCCAACAAAAAGTTTCCCTCGCACATGCCTGGTGATGTCAAACCTACATTCCGACATTTCTTCATCTTAATTGACTTTAGAAATATCAAGCAAAATATACGAGCCAATCAGGTGTTACACTCTTTTTTTTGTCTGAGTTTAGCATCCGATTTTTTAATTATCAACGACGCATTTCTAACAAACTACTCTCAAGTTAAGGCAATTGTCCGAAAAATCATAAAAACCTTGGGATTTTCACGAACCGTCTTATAAACTCATGTAGTTCACCCAATTTTGCCGTTTTAAGCCCCCCCCCCCCACCAACACAAAATTCCCTCGGACGTGCCTGGTGATGTCAAACCTACAATCCGAAATTTCTTCATCGTAATTGACTTTAGAAATATCATGCAAAATATACGAGCCAATCAGGTGTTACAATCCTTTTGTTTGTCTGAGTTTAGCATCCGATTTTTTAATTATCAACGACGCATTTCTAACAAACTACTCTCAAGTTAAGGCAATTGTCCAAAAAATCAGAAAAAACCTTGGGATTTTCACGAACCGTCTTTAACACCTATCAAAAATACAATTGATAAATCGAATGTGCTTGAACTTGTTCCAGTTCAATGGAATGAACCTGTTACGATATTGTGACGCTTAACATCAGTTGGGCAATGTCCCAGATACAATTCACTGAATGTGTTTCTAAAATCATAATATGTTCAATGACTTGTTGGTTCAGTCGATTAACCTGTTGTTCTTTATCCTTAGGAATCACTGGTCTCACGTTCGATTCCTACATCAAACCCGAATTTCATAAAATAAAAATCAATGGGAAGATACTTAGAATGTAAAAAATCTAAAAAAATTAAAAAAAAAAAGTTAAAAAAAGTAAAAAAGAAAGTTAAAAAAAAGTTAAAAAAAGTTAAAAAAAAGTTAAAAAAAAAATTAATTAATGTAATTATGTAAATTAATGTAATTATGTAAATTAATTAATAATAAATTAATTTATGTAAATTAATTAAACAAATTAAATTACAGTAAGAATTTCACAATTTCATACAAAGGAAACGTCACGCACTTTGAACACAGATCAGCACGAATTTTCACGGTGGTTGAATTCCGGTCATTACACTGTCTGCTTGTATGACGGGAGGACTGTCCGCTTGAAACTGTTATAGCTAATATGGTGGGACTGTCTGCTCGGAACTGTTATAGCTACATTGGCTACCTGTCTCATACCTATCGTTATATACATACTACTACTAACTTCTATAGTAGGATTCTCTGATACACTGAATCTGATGGTGTTATTTTCGTTAAGGTTCTATGACTTTTAGGGTTTGTTTCCCCTTTTTTTCGAAAATAAGGCAATTTTTCTCAGGCGTGTAAATTTTGGAGAGTATGACTAAACTTAATGAAACTTATATATTTGAAATCAGCATAAAAATCTGATTCTATTGATGCATCTATTGGTATCAAAGTCGTGGGTTTTAGAGTTTTGGCTACTATTGAGCCGAGTCGCTCGTTACTTATAGTTCAATACCACGAACTGTCTGATTTTTTTTTTTTTTAACTGACCTATCACGGATCATTTTACATACTTAAGCAATGTAAGTTTTATGTAGGAATATTGTATTAGTTTGTACTAGTAAAGCCAAAGTAAATATTAATCGTTCAAAAATATTTCATTTTGTAATAAACTATCTATTTTGCAATTGTTTATAATTTTTGTGTATTGTTTAAAATATTTTTCATCAAGTTATTTATAGAAGTCTGATCAAAAAATATAACATTAATAACTTTTATTATAAAGTATTGTATTAAAAATTATGCGAAAGAAAAGTTACTGACTGTTCGTTTTAGATGCTTTCGTTACTTCAACACACAACAAACTATGTTGTCATTGCTGTTATCCAAAACACCCATAAAAGTATATTTGACACGGCCTCGCCTACCTCTTAACCTTTTCTTGGTAGTTTTCCGTTCATCATCTTGTATACGAAGACTCAGTTATTTGGCAAGAAAACAGTTTTTTTTAATATTGTATTTTTCAGTAACAAAAACGTACTGTTTCTATTATTAGATCTCTTGACTGAAATTTTAATATTTTTATATTTGTATTTAATATGCATCGAAACATGCTATATTTTAAACCTTAAAATAAAAGCAAAAGGGGGAAATCGGCTTTACAAAGAAAAAAATTTGAAATAAAATAGCAATTTACAACTAAAAGTGTTTCTTCGTGAAATTTGTCTCTCTGTCCCTCTGAAATAATTAAAAAAAAAATTTAAGCTAAGCTACAAGTGTTTGCTTATAATGTGAATACAACTCTAAGCCACAATCTGCCAAGCCGCGGGAGCTTTACTTACTTTTATAATCGAATTGTATTTTCAGGGGTTCCTGGATATTGACCTTCTCCTTAAGCTTGCCTTTTGGAGGTCTTGGAGGTGCGTATTAATCTTGAACTCTTTAATCTCAACCTAATTTCTAATCTTTTCTCTTGGCAGCTTTCCTCAAAGTTTTTCTTGTTGGGATGACGACTTATTGCTCAAGTTGAAAAATACTTCTTTAGAAATTTTCTCCACTATTGTGTTTTCCGTTCTATGTTACTTGTTTGCTGTGTTCAAAGCTTTTTTGTTAGCTTAATTTTCGGCCGATTTTGTGGATCTAGGAAGGTGTTTAACGAAATAATATGCTGTAGATATTCATGCAAAATGCATATATAGCTTTTTCCATTGGGATTAATGATCCATTCTTTGTTATGTTTTCTCCCTTTCTCCTGGGTATTTGATTCTTGTGCAATTTCAAACTTATAAACGCGCTTGCCATTGGGACCTGTTGGTACATTTAGCATCTCATCTCCCTTTTCCTTTTTGGTAAAATTTCGCCGAGCTTGCCAAGTACTAAGAAATTGAAGAAAATAAATACAGAAATAATAACATTGAAAACAAGCCCAACCCTTAAGGTTCGGGGGGCGAGATGGATGGTTTAGAACACAAAAAAAGAGTACTTAAAGCCAAGAATTATATAAGATAGAGGTTGGGGTTTTAGGACCCATTCAGGGGGAAAATTTTAAATTCTTGAAAATGAATGTAAATGAATAGGTATGCTCGAATATTGATAACACATCATAGATGAAATTAAAAAGAAAGATTATAAAGTTGAAGAGGATGAAATTAAAATCATAAAAATAATGGAAATTTGATATTAAATTGTGTATAAATCTGAAGAAAAAAGAAAATATGCTGGGAAAAATCGTGCTGTTGTACGAAAAGCCGCCCCTGAAAAGTGAAACAAAAAAAACTGATCTTTATTGTATTATTACGAGTAAAAGAAAAAAATATAACCAAGCCAATTAACTCAAGATAATAAATAAAACATCTCTCAACAGTAAAAAAAAAATATCGAATTTTTACATCTAATTTTGCTAATGAAGCAGTTCTGATACACAATTATTAAAATTTCGCTTTTATAAATTTCAATCTTTTCAAGTAAGCTTCAATCCAAACAGCAAAAAAACTCGACCTATCTTCCTACTTCAAAATTGAATGGGGCGGGGGTGGATGATCTAGGGGCCCATTTTATGCCACAAATCATAGAGAGTAAAAATCCTAGCAGCCTAATTTGAGCCCCTAATCATAGAGATTGAAAATCCTTGCGTGATTCTGGTTCAAACAAGGTCTCCATGCCTAGCTTTCTGCTAAAGAGTTACCAGTAGGGGGCAGGGGTGGAGATTGTATTGGTGGGACCACTAGTTTGCGTTAAGACATTAGGTCTGCAATCATACATACTGAAAATCTTTGGGGGATCCCAGTTCAGACAAGGTTAAATACGCCTATCATTCTGCTAAAAAGAGTGTGGTTCGAGGGGCTGGGTAGGAGAAGCCACATATCAATGTATGTGTCTGATAATGTACACATGAATAACCTTTGCTTAATTCTTCGTCAAATAAGGTATAACATGTCCATTTTTTTCTAAACACTTGACAAGAAGAGGGGAAGGGTGTTGGAGGAGCCACATACCCCCTCTAATAATAAATTTTGAGAATCGTTCCATGGTGTTATCTAAACATAGTGCTACCTGCCAACCAATCTCTGAATAAGGTGAGAGTTGGGGGGGGGGGCAAGTGTAGTTCAGACTTTTTCAAGCAAGTCAGAACTTGAATCGTTGGTGTGCTGAACGCGTGCCTCCAAAAGGAACTTAACTTGATTCGTTTGTGTGCTGAACGCGTGTCTCCAAAAAGAACAGAACTTAGCCCGTTTATGCAGAGATTCGTTGTCCTGTTTTCTTCTTTTTTCCGATATAAATTTCGATATGAATCGATACGAATGTCGAACAATGAACTCAGTCCTTCTAAACTTTCAAATTGGTGTATCCTATGACAAAATTTTAGTTATAAAAAAAAGATATGCTTTGATCAGCTCATCAACGATTATTGATTATATATAAAAAAAAAGAAATGGACTTAGTTGACATGCTGATACCCTTGCCGCGGTCCAACTTTCTAATATCTCCAGTCAGAAAGAAGCAGAGAGCAAGTTCTATTTTCTTTAGTGAAAAACTAAATATGAAAGGTTAGAAGGCCCATGTGGCCATGGTCATGGTCAGAAGGCCATGACCAGAGTTATGCCTTATTCTAAAAATAGAAAAGGAAATAACAAACTACCGAACACTAGGAGACAGTGTTCTGCAAAAAATGGTTAACAGTGGATGGCAGTTCTTTCATAACGGTGGAAAATTGCTGCTTTTTGGATTTCTGAGTATTTCTATGCGCTATGCTAAAAAAAAAAGACGAAAAAAAAACACAAAAAAAAATAACAAAAAAAAACAGAAATCTGTCACATAGCCTTTTTAGATTTCAACTTGAACTTGAAACTGGTGCTTGCCTGTATGCTCACTCAACAGGATCTTTCCACTTGAAAGTAGGGACAAGGGTTGAAGAAACAAAAGACTGATAGAAAAACTCTAGACACTTCTCTGACATTGACTCATGCACAGGCATCAGCTAACACACTATTTGCTTCGGCCCAAAGACAAGCGAAACCATCCTTTTGGCCCCACGCAAGAACTGTACGTGGTTTTCTAAAATGTAATATGACATTCATAAATACTGTATAAGGTCCCCACATTCCCCAAAACCCGCTAAGGGTAAACCTTCACTAACAAGCGCACAAGTATACGGAAAAATAAGGATTTTGCATTAGTGATATTGTATATAGGTTAAAAACAAAGTGTTCAAGATCGAAGAGAAATATAACTTTTCACTTATCCTAGATAGGGGTATTTTGGCGGATGTCAATTTTCTAGAATTTCTTTTTCTGGAAAATTTCTTTTTCTAGGACTCACAAATAATTTTCCTGGTTTGAGTAAGGGCGGGCCAGAGCTTGAAATTTCAAAAGTTTTATAAAAGAGTTTTTGGAACTTCAATCGACAAATTCTTATAGCTCTGAAAATACTGCTGAGGCCCAAAAACGGAAAAGAATATTTTCGCTTCAGTTTTTATTTTTTGTCGATTATCATAAAAATATTTTGCCAAAAAATTTTTAAGGTTCACATATTCTGCAAAACCCACTAAGGTTAGAACCTCCCTACTTTCCAGAAACAAACCAAAATCAGTGGCATAGGAAAACAAAAGAAAGCACGCAGAAAAAAAAAACCTAGGCGTTGCTATCGGGACAGAGATGCCACAAATGAGTGTGATGGACTACCGAAATCATAAGATTCAGGAAAATAAGACCAAAAAGCTTACTTAAATTTCCTGCATTCATACTGTCGGAAATCCATTAATTTTGAGCAATATTCTCGAAGTTGTTCCGAAGAGACCGCATACGTTTTGCAAATATCCTCTGGCACAGGAACATTGAGCTTGCTAATATCAGATTTGACGCTTCTACTCGAGCCTGCAAATTTACATAAGCAACCATTTGTGACGATGCTTGTAAAAGAGAGAAAAAAATCCAACTAAATCGTTTACTATCTAAAAATAAGTTTTAATTAAGAAACAAATATATCTAGATCATATTTTATTTTTACTTCAAACAAAATGTTGATTTTTTTTTTAGTGCGTTAGATATAAATCAACTATGCACTAATTAAGACAATTTCTGAGTCACCTTATATACTGCAAAAAATTTGGATTTAATAACCTACACACTTCTTCTTCACACAACTTCTACATATTTGTCAAAAAATAAATGGTTTTGAACCTTAGACCAACCAGAGACACCTTTTGTAGTTGACCCATATTCCCTGTTTGGTTTCAAATGAGTAGTTGGAGTAGCAGTAGTACTAGCATTAGTAATTAAAAACTTAGCAATATTAAAAGTAAATTAGTAAATTAAAAAATTAGTAATTAAAAAAGTTAATTAAAAACTTTCTTAATTACAGGACAACCAAGGAATCCTTGACGAAGATTTCAGTTATAAGCAATAACTGTGATGAATAAATTGTGCCTACATTTAGTCATTTGTAATGTAGGCATTTATATATGTTACAGTTTTGTATTTTGTTTATAATTTGAATAAAACTTAAAGAGTCAAAGAGTAAATTTTGTTATTCGCAATTTTAATGACGAGTTTTTGTCTACCTTAATGTACACATTATGTTTACCTTAATGTACACATTAGGATTTACACAAAAAATATATTATTCATAATAAAATGATTCAATAAATATACAATAAATAAATATATTCTTCAGGAAAGTAAAATAGCTATAATTTAATAGTTATAATGGGTTTGTCGACAGGGGGGGGCACCCAATGCCATTCTTGTTCCGGGCGCCGACAGGTCTAAATCTGTCCCTGCATGGATGAACTAGCTATAGAATGAAAGCTAAATGTGTGTTTTACATTGAAACCTTAAAACGACAGAATTGCAGGAAAATATAAGGCCAAAAATTGCATAGTGGGGAGAAACATTTTTATGAGTAAATATAGGTTTCCTTACCCAGTTCGGAGAACTCGTATTTCGGTAGCTTATATGTTGTGTATATATGCTGTGTATATTCATGCTGTGTATATTCATATACAGCATATTCAATAATATGATGTGTATATTCCTGCAAAATGCATATATAGCTTTTTCCATTAGGGTTCATGATCCATTCTTATTTAGGTTTTCTTCCTTTCTCCTGGGTATTTGATTCTTGGGCAATTTGAAACCTATAAACGCGCTTGCCACTGGGACCTGTTGGTATTGGTACATCTAGCATCTCATCTCCCTTTTCCTTTTTGGTGAAATTTCGCCCAGCTTGCCAAGTCCAAAGAAATTGAACAAAATAAATACTGATGTAATAAAATTGAAAACAAGTCCAACCCTTAAGGGTTGGAAGGCGAGATGGATGGTTTAAAATCCCAAAAAAGAGTACTTAAAGCAAAGAATTATATAAGGGGGAATTGTTTAGAAGGGGGTTTTAGGACCCATCCAGGGGGAAACATTTTAAATTCTTGAAAATGGATGTAAATGAAAAGGTAATCAGCTCGAATATTGATAACACATCACAGATGAAATTAAAAAGATAGATAATAAAGTTGAAGAGGATGAAATAAAAATCATAAAAATAAGGGAAATTTGATATTAAATTGTATATGAATCTGAAGAAAAAAGAAAATATACTGGGAAAAACCGTGCTGTTGCACAAAAAGCCGCTCCTGAAAAGTGAAAAAAAACAAACTTATTTTTATTTTATTATTGCGACAAAAAGAAAAAATATAACCAAGCAAATTAACGCAAGATAATAAATAGAATAAATCATCTCTTAACAGTAAAAAAAAATATCGAATTTTTCCATCTAATTGTGCTAATGAAGCAGTTCTGATACACAACTATTAAAATTTCACTTTAATAAATTTCAATCTTTTCAAGTGAGCTTCAATCCAAAGAGCAAAAAAAACTCGACCTACCTTCCTACTTCAAAATTAAATGGGGGGAGGGGTGGATGATCTAGGGGCCCATTTTATGCCACAAATCATAGAGAGTGAAAATCCTAGCAGCCTAATTTAAGCCCCTAATCATAGAGATTGAAAATCCTTGCGTGATCCTGGTTCAAACAAGGTCCCCATGCATAGCTTTCTACTAAAGAGTTCCCAGTAGGGGGCAGGGGTTGAGATTTTATTGGTGGGACCACTAGTTTGCGTTAAGATATTAGATCTGCAGTCATACATCCTGAAAATCTTTGCGGGATCCCAGTTCAGACAAGGTGAAATACGCCTATCATTCTGCTAAAAAGAGTGTGGTTGGAGGGGCTGGGTAGGAGAAGCCACATATCAATGTATGTCTCTAATAATGTACACATGAATAACCTTTGCTTAATTCTTCGTCAAATAAGGTTTTACATATCCACTTTTTTCTAAGCACTTGACATGGAGAGGGGGAAGGGTGTTGGAGGAGCCACATACCCAATCTAAATATACATTTTGAGAACCATTCCATGGTTTAATCTAAACATAGTGCTACCTGAAAACCAATCTCCGAATAAAGTGAGAGTAGGGGGGGGGGGAGCCAGTGTAGTGGAAACTTTTTCAAGGAAGTCAGAACTTGATTCGTTTTTGTGCTGAACGCGTGTCTCCCAAAAGATCAGAACTTAGCCCGTTTATGCAGAGATTCGTTGTCCTGTTTTCTTTTTCCGATATAAATTTCAATATGAATCGATACGAACGTCGAACAACGAACTTCTCAGTCCTTCTAAACTTTCAATTTGGTGTATCCAATGACAAAATTTTAGTTATAAAAAAAAAGATATACTTTGATCAGCTCATCAACGATTATCGATTATATAAAAAAAAAAAGAAACAGACTTAGTTCATATGTTGATACCCTTGCCGCGGTTCAAAAATAGAAACGGGAATAACAAACTAACGAACACTAGGAGACAGTGTTCTGCAAAAAATGGTTAGCAGAGGATGGCAGTTCTTTCATAACGGTGGAAAATTGCTCCTTTTTGGATTTCTAAGTATTTTTATGCGCTATGCTAAAAACAGGACAAAAAAAACAACAACAAAAAAAAAACAGAAAACCGTCACATAGACTTTTTAGGTTTTAGCCTAACTTCAACTTGAAACTGGTGGTTGCCTGTATGCTCAATCAACAGGATCTTTCCATTCGAAAGTAGGGACAAGGGTCGAAGAAACAAAAGCCTGATAGAAAAACGCTAGACCTTTCTCTGACATTGACTCATGCACAGGCATCAGCTAACACACTATATGCTTCGGCTCAAAGACAAGCGAAACCATCCTTTTGGCCCCACGCAAGAACTGTACGTGGTTTTCTAAAATGTAGTATGACATTCATAAATACTGTATAAGGTCCACACATTCCCCAAAACCCGCTAAGGGTAAGCCCTCACTAGCAAGCGTACAAGTATACAGAAAAGTAAGGATTTTACATTAGTGAGAATGTATATAGGTTAAAAACAAAGTGTTCAAGATCGAAGACAAATATAACTTATCACTTATCCTAGATAGGGGTATTTTGGCGGATATCAATTTTCTAGAATTTTCTTTTTCTAGAAAATTTCTTTTTCTAGGACTCACAAATAATTTTCCTGGTTTGAGGAAGGGCGGGCCAGAGCTTGAAATTTCAAAAGTTTTATATACGAGTTTTTGTAACTTCAATCAACAAATTCTTATAGCTCTGAAAATACCGTTGAGGCCCAAAAACGGAAAAGAATATTTTCGCTTCAGTTTTTATTTTTTGTCGATTATCATAAAAATGTTTTGCCAAAAAATATTTAAAGTTCACATATTCTGCAAAATCCACTAAGGTTAAACCCTCGCTACTTACCAGAAACAAACCAAAATCAGTGGCATAGGAAAACAAAAGAAAGCAGGCAGAAAAAAAAATCTAGGTTTGCTTTCGGGACAGAGATGCCACAAATGAGTGTGATGAATTACCGAAATCATAAGATTCAGGAAAATAAGACCAAAAAGCTTAGTTAAATTTCCTGCATTCATACTGTCGGAAATCCATTAATTTTGAGCAATATTCTCGAAGTTGTTCGAAAGAGACCGCACACGTTTTGCAAATATCTTCTGGCACAGGAACATTGAGCTTGCTAATACCAGGTTTGAGACTTCTACTCTACTCGAGCCTGCAAATTTACATCAGCAAACATTTGTCACGATGCTGATAAAAGAGAGAAAAAAGTCCCACTAAATCTTTTACTATCTAAGAATAAAACAAATATTTCTAGACAATATTTTATTTTTACTTCAAACAAAATATTGATTTTTATTTAGTGCGAATGTGTTCAATCAAAATTTTCATTGTATGTGTTTAATGAAATAATGGGCGTGGGAGGGGAGCTGTTTACCCTCCAATCATTTGTGACTAGATTTTAATCTAGTATTGACTTTTCTCATTAAAATCTGAATGTTCCGACAGGTTAAGTAAAAACTGACACAACCACATATATTTTAAAAAATTGTATAAAATTTAAAATTCAACTTTTGATGGAAAAGACCTCCATAGCAGTTTTAGGTAGTGTTTGACGCCAAATTTAAAAAAAGAAACATGAATGACCAAGGCTCTATTCAGGAGTGGTTACAGGGTTTGTGCCCACCCAACCCCTGAAATTCTTGTCCGACTCGTAAAAAAGTAACAAAATTGTATTTAAACAAAATTTTTGATAAGTTTTGTAAATTTATTTGTACCCCCTCCCAAAAATACCCCCCTGCCTAAGAAAATCCTAGATACCACCTTGTGGATGACAAACCCGCAAAAAAAGCCAGAGAAGATAATAAACAGCTTAAAAAGGTGCAGCTTTCTATTAAAGAAGTAGTTGTCATTGGGAATCAACAGGTTTAGTATTTGAAGTTTTAAGGATAAAAAGCCTATCAAATTTAAGTAAATTTTCTTCACTTATTTATTCTGGTGGTTCAACGTGGCAGCACTGATAATAATGTGATTCTAAATTAAAACTTCGTAATTTTGAAACATTCGAAAGAAAAACCATAGACAATCGCAGTTTTCACTTATACGAAATATCCTTGGTGCTGTGAAGATATCCTCGGTGCTCGTAGATATCCTTGGTGCTATGAAGAATAAAAGGATACAATAAAAATTGCCCGAATGGTTCAGTGGCCTTTCTAATATTTTTCTTTTTTTTCTCTGTTCCGCTGATGTAACTGAAGCAATCCCACAATTTGTACTAACAGGTTTGGCATCTCCATTGTCCGTGAAATCTTCTTTAGGTTCTTTTTCACACAATTTCTCGTCTGAACTTTCTCCATCCATAAAATTTTATAAGGTTTTTATGCCCCCCCCCCCGCCAAAAAACAATCCTGGATACCACCTTGTGGGTGACAAACCAGCAAAAAAAGCCAGAAAAAATTATAAACAGTTTTCAAAGGTCCAGCTTTCCATTAAAGGAGTAGTTGTCATAAGGAAAGCGCTGTCAAATTTGACTACTTAGCTTCGCTTATTTATTCTGGTGGCTCAACGTGACAATACTGACAAAAATGTCAAACTACCGTAAAAACTTTTCAATTTTGAAACAGCGAAAAACAGACTATAGAAAATCGCAGTTTTCAGGTCCGAATAGGTCTAAAATGGGTACAGGGAGTAAAAACTGTTTTTGCTTTAATATCCATGGTGCTCTAAAGAATAAAACAGTAAAATAAAATTACTCGAATGTTTCAGTAGCCTTTCCAATAGGTTTTTTTCCGGCGACGTAACTGAAGCAACTGCACCATTTGTACTATCAAGCTTGGCATCTCCTTTTTCAGTGAAATCTCCTGGAGTTTTTCTTTTCAGACAATTTCTCGTCTGAAGTTTCTCCATCCGTCACATTTCCGCTATTCATTTCGTATTTGTTCTTTTTGGAATGCTCTTCGTTCTTTTGAATTTTCGTAGTTTTTTGTTTAATAATGTTTATTGCAATCAATGGCAATTAATTTCCGTCACTGACAGCCAATGGAAACCATTGTTCTTCAATGAAAATGGTTTTGATTGGTTGTCAGTGACAAAGACCAAATAAATTCGATTGCAATAAGCAAGATCAAAAGCAAGGTAAGGAATAATCGAAAAAAATACTGCATTACTTCATGACTCAGATACACAAACAAACAGAAGATAGGAGACTTCCTATTTTGCATTGCTAAAAAAGAAAACAGCTGAATAAAACAGCCATTGCCAGCAATGATATTAATACAGATAAAGAAAAACATTACATTGTTAGTTGTATTCTGTGAACTAATCACTTAACGTAGTTAAATCTAAATCTCATATCTTCATGTTTGATTAAAACTTCCTTTTATTTACTGCACTAATAAACTAAAGAAATTTGATAATTAAATTAAAAATGAGGTAACTGATATTAGTGATTAAAAAATAGAGTAATTGTTATATTATTCGTTTTATTTAAGAATCATTCACCACTAATTCAACCTAATGGCATTTATCTTGAAGGAATAAAATTTACTACTGGAGCAAGTTTGTCTTTTTAACTTCACTTCTTAAAATAATAATAATGATAAAATAATAATAAACAGTAATAAAATGAATATAATAACAATAAAAATAAGGAAATAGTAAATAAAAAGAAAATAATAACAATAATAATGATGATAATAATAATAATAAAACACCCAACAAGGAATGACAATAAAAGAAGGGTTACGACTACTTTCTTAGGTTTCTTCTTCTTTTTACAAATTTGGAAGAAGAAGGAGAATAAATGGAAAAGAAGAAGGTCTTGTAAAAGCCAGGTATGAACTGAAGTCTTCAGAAGCCCTTTTCTAAAGGAATTCATCCCATTGTAGTGTTCACATTGCATGTGTTATTTTAGACTTTATCCGTTTTAATAAAAGACCATTTCTTACCAATTCAACCTAGTTGGATATTTAAATAATTTGAAATAAAGTATGTTTGTTTGAAAATATGTCATGTAGTCCACAGGCTATCAGTTTCCAAATCTTTTTTTTTTTCATTTTTACAATTTTTCTTTTGACATTTGGCAAGGTCGCCCAAACTTTTTGAAACGCTGCACTAGTCTGTTTCCACTGAGTTGCTACCCACAAGTAGTTGCTACCAAATTCGATACATCTAACTATTTTCATTAATTCTAATCAATTTATCTGTTTTATTTATCTTCTTAAGTAGTAAAGGCAGCGGTAAACCAAGGAGCGACACCTAAATCTAAGAAGGAAACTGTTGCTGCAACAGGTATTTTTTTCTTTTTTTTGTATGGTTTTTAATGCAGATTTCAAATTTTATTTCAGTTTCTCGACCTCCTGCGGTTTTGTAAAAAAAAAAAAAAAAATGGGTATTTTGGACTTGTTTAATACTGAATTCAGAAATGTCGTACATTTTATTTTAGCCCCTGGATTGCTCGTAAAATATATTTGATGTGTTTAAAAAAATTTTAACTTAAAAAGCTTAAAAAATCCCTACCCAAGAATGTTTGGCCTTAGAAAAAAATTGGTTAATTTTTTATTTTCAACATAGTAAGTATAAAATTTTTTTTATGAATATTCAACTTTTTTTGTACCCGATTTTTTTTAAATTGACAAATTTTAGTCTAACGCTTCAAAATGTCTATATTAAAAGAAAGAAAAAAGAAAAAAAACGTAGAAAAGGGCAATTTTGTTAAAATTCGTTAGAAACGGTGAGTGAAAATGGTAAATATAATGAAAATATTGAGAGTTAAGACTAAGATTTTGCTTAGGGAAAAATTTTGTTTTGTGTAAGAAACACACTTCTGCTTTCAAATAACATGATTTCTTGTTTCTCATTAATAAAATTAGTCTTACGTTTTTTAAGAAATTTTGACTTGAAAGTTGAATAATACTAAAACTGCTATTGGATGAATATTACTGCCATGCTAAATATCTTTTTCAAAAAATTTAGTTTATATAAATATAAAAAAAGTAACGTTGGTGAACTTTCATTTTTTCTGCTCCAGATTGAAGTTGAAAATTTGTTTCTATGGCCGATAATATTTTCTTTAAAATGGAAACTTCCTGTTTAAGCACAGGTAAAAATTAATTAATTTATTTATTTATTTATAACCCACAAATGAACATTAGAAATGACACTGCTGAGTAAATACAAAAGAAGAATAAAAAATAAAAACAACATCAATACGAAAACAAAAAATACAATTTAACCCATATCACGATGAAAAAAGCAACCTAGGGGGTCGGTGAAAGAAAAAACATTACAAGTATTCGTAATCATATTAGAAGCTAGACTGTCCAGTTGCGCGCAAGCATCAATGACACAATAACGGGATACAATATTTCTATTTATGAAACGGCCGGGAAAATACATCAGATATTTACTGTATCTAAAGTAACCCCTTCTAAGTCTCCGTAAATCTTTTTTTCTCAGCAGGTGGCGGAATCCAGATAGGAGATTTGGTGGAATCCAGATAGGAAAATGTGTTATTGTTATTCTTTTTAGATTTGAACAGTATTTATTTTATTTATTTTTTGAAAATTTTCCAGATAACCAAATAATTCAGCTTTCCTTCAAACATATAAAATAGATTTTTAATAGTGACGTTGCTTCATTGTTTCGACTGACTTTCCTGTAAAATTAAGCTTAAAATTTCAACATTAAAAATTTAAAAACAAAAAAATTTAAATATTAAGTAAAAGTTAAAATAGGTGTCGCCAGTATTCTACTACAGTATTCTTTAATGGGAGGGGGAGAAAAGAAAAGTATTTAAAAAGTTTCAGTGCTAGTTTGATAGGCGACACCATTCAGTGCTAGTTTCAGTTGAACGACAGTATTCTTTAATGGGAGAGGGAGGAAAAGAAAAGAACTAGAAAAGCTTCAGTTCTAGCTTGATAGGTGACACCATTCAGTGCTAGTTTTAGTTGAATGACAGTATTCTTCAATGGGAGAGGGAGGAAAATAAAAGAACTTGAAAAGCTTCAGTGCTAGCTTGATAGGTGACACCATTCAGTGCTAGTTTTAGTTGAACGACAGTATTCTTTAATGGGAGGGGGAGAAAAGAAAAGTATTTAAAAAGTTTCAGTGCTAGTTTGATAGGCGACACCATTCAGTGCTAGTTTCAGTTGAACGACAGTATTCTTTAATGGGAGAGGGAGGAAAAGAAAAGAACTAGAAAAGCTTCAGTTCTAGCTTGATAGGTGACACCATTCAGTGCTAGTTTTAGTTGAAGGACAGTATTCTTTAATGGGAGAGGGAGGAAAAGAAAAGAACTTGAAAAGCTTCAGTGCTAGTTTGATAGGTGACACCATTCAGTGCTAGTTTCAGTTGAACGACAGTATTCTTTAATGGGAGAGGGAGGAAAAGAAAAGAACTAGAAAAGCTTCAGTCCTAGCTTGATAGGTGACACCATTCAGTGCTAGTTTTAGTTGAACGACAGTATTCTTTAATGGGAGAGGGGGGAAAAGAAAAGAACTAGAAAAGAACTCGCCAATACAATAAAGCCTGGGTAGAAGATAATGACCTTAGAGGATTTATTGCAAGATCACCCTGTGACAGAAACAAGCCTTGGCACAGTTTTGTTTGAAGGAGCTCAAAGAAACAAAGACTAACATGTTACTTTATTCTTGTAGCAACTCGCACTTGGAAAGAATTCGTGCTGTACAACTCACAACCAGTGTTTCTGAGTTTAGTGGAGACCGCATGGACGCAGAGTCTTAGATCATCAACTCTCAAATAAGACTGGCTGCATGCTTTTTTAAGGAAGACACATCATTTTTGAAGGCAGACAGTCTACTTTTAGTTCTCAAAGCTTGAGCTCCTGATTCCCAAATTGTGAAGGTAATGAAGATGAAAAGGACTGTAATCATAGAAATTATTACGAACGTTCTAACTCCATATCAAAGAGAGGAGCAAGAGGCAAAACGAATTTCTAGAAATGCAAGAGTCTGCTGAACAGGGGGCCTATAAAATTCTTCTAATTGCTAATACACAATGGCTTTCAATCGAAAAAGCTGTCAATAGAATGCTGGAGGAGTGAGCATCTCTTGTGCTCTTATTTACCAACCATGCTCTAGGCACAGAAGCTCCGGATACACTTGCCAAGGGAAGCGCTGCAAAGATTCTAAGAAGTACCTGCACACTTTTAAAGTCAATACTTAGATGTTTCATCAAAGCTTCTATGATTGAGAGGCAGAGCCCATTTTCAGTGAGTCTCACCAAAGAAAGTTTTTACCCCAAGGAATAGTCAAATTTTTGACCGAACACTATGGTGTACCTGGAAAAGCACAATAGTAAATTGGGTCCTATCGAAATTGCTGGATTTAGGGAGCACTGTTTGGCGTACATGGTAGAACTTGTTAGTCAGATCAGAAGCATAATTGACCACAAAGACGAAACATTGAAAGCAGAGTCGCTTTTGGATCCTGAAATTGTCCTTGGTGGAGAGCGCGACAGTACTTTGTCTGCCCAGTTGATTTTTCCACTTACTCGGGGAAACCGAATTTTAACAAGAGAAGGACCGAAGTGATTTAATTAACTTTGGAACTCTATTTTTCGAAAAAAAAGAACACGTTACTCGCTTAACCACTGCAGAAGCGAATCCATCAGTTTTCTTGTCTGCCATAAGAAAATGTAAGAATGCCAAGGGGAAAAAAATACACAAGGATCTTTGTAATTTCATGCTGACGTAATGTGCCCTGCCACACTCTTCGGAAGCTGCTGAAAGTCAATTCACGCTACCTGGTAGCATGAAGACCAAATTACACAATCGTAATCTAGTGCAAACGACTAGTTGTTTAATACATGTGAAGCAACTAATTTGGCGTTCTGGAACGTCGCTGGAATCCTGGATTATACCTTTTGAAATGCGCAAGAAATGCTGCGATTGGCAAATAGCTAGCAGAAAAAGAAAGAAGGATGACTCTCACACTTTGCGTAACTTTTAAGAGCAATTCTCGTTAGAAAATTAATATTAAGCTCCCATAAGTTATTTTTTAGTGTTTACTTGTTTTTATGAGTTTTGTCCTTGTATTAAATGATTTTGTTTTTCGTTTTCAGTATATTGAATGTTAACGATTCGCTTTGAAAGAGGCTTCCAAATCGTCTTTTGGTTAAAATTCCAAGTGATAAGAAAAATTACCTCTAGTTTCTGAGATTTCAAGGTGTACACATTTTGGACATATTTTAGACGAATATTGACATATTTTGGCTAAAATGACGTATTTTTGGATGCTCAGGGGACATATTTACGGACCGAAAACCCGGCAACCCTGTACCTGACTATCAAGAACAAATAGAATAAAAACAATGAAAGCTCTATTATTTATTTCACTGTATTTTTTTGGTAAGAATAAAAATCTGAAGTGGTTGGGCTTCGTTGGCTCGTCAATATTTGTGAAAAAAGGTGCTTTTGGCTTCTGTGAAATGACACTGAGGGTTGCTTTTAGTTCTAGATACCTCCCATGTCCCTTTTCACAAATTGAACTTAGGCTAAAGAAAAAGTTTTCTGCAGAATATTGGCTCTCCAGAAGAGATTAAGATAAATTTCTGCTTTTGGCTATCTTGGAAAGGGGTTAGGTGTGAAATTTCCCCTAAAAACTCAGTGTATAAATTGGAAAAATCTCATAGGCCTATCCAAATCCCTAGATTCAGTCTGTCTAGTCATTTGGATCAATATAATCTCTATATCAAGATCAAAACACACAGCTTCAGTTCATCAAGTTTTAGGGCAAGAGTAGCCTATCAGAATTTGTGTAAAAAAAAGATGCAATTTGTTCTTATACAAATAGAAAATTATTGGAAATAAATAAATAAAAGGGGCGTTTTTCCCCTCATCAATGTGCTAAGATATTAGATCTTTTGTCAGAAAACGCTTAAAAGTGAAATCTTTGAACAAAGATCTTACATCTTTGGTTGTTTTTGTGCAAACGTCTTTCATCATTCTGCTCTGATCAGCGGTTTGAGAACAATGATGAGTGGATCATCAAAGTTCTCTCATTGTTGTTCTATATGGCAAAACAGTGGCAGTGTTCACACTTTTTGCTAACATCAGTGAGCTGTAAGATCTTAGAACAAAGATGAGTTAAAAAAATGATAATCTTTGCAGAAAGATGTAAGATCTTAGTGCTAAAAAATGGGTCCAAAGATTTTTTTGTTAGAGACAAAAATAGAGCTTTTTTGTTTATCTGATGATTGTATTGGTATTTGGAATATCAAATGAATATTCAGAAGAAGAAGGAATATTTATCTAGCAGTATATACTAACAAAATTTTTGGGTAGTTTTAAAGGTTCAATAAGTTTTCTAGCTTTTTGCACATGAAATTCATTCAATAGATCATAATGATTAAATTAATTTAATAAGTTCCTGTAATTAATGTAAACTTTAAAAAGAGAATAAAATAAAGAATCCAATACATGTGCATATATATATATATATATATATATATATATATATATATATATATATATATATATATATATATATAGCCCTATCCTCCAGATTAAGTTTTTTTGACATTAGGATCCCCACTGCCCAGCAGCAGTAAGTTTTAAAATTATCATGAAAGAAAGTTTATTCACTCATTTTCAGGCCCTTTACCTCCTACAAAAGTGTGATTGTTTTGCACACTGAACAATTATTCATAATTTCAATTTGATTGGGGAGCCAAAATAAAACATTTCCAGCTTTTCTTATAACAGATTTATAATCAACTTGCCTAACATAGGACCCTTTTTCTTAGGTTGTTTTGGTAATGTCATCCATATGGTCATATCTGTTAGATCCTTTAACTATTCTAAGAAAAATTATTATCTGAAAATTTGGTCTAAAGCCACAGGGGGCTGCAGGTGTGCATAGGGGCAAAAAAGGGCATTGGAGGAGAGCTTATTGCTATTCAGTCACTTTTCACCTTATACAAGCCCCTAACCCTGGGTTCCCACTGATGCAATTTCATGCAAAATGGCTGTTTTGCATGGCCTGCAAATTTTCTTCTATTTTTTGCTTCATGTTGATAATTGCAATCCAGGGTTAAACTTTCAGTTTCCAACTGAATAAAGACCTTTCCAAAGTTTCTACAACTATTACTTTGATGGGAAAGAGCCAAGAAAAAGGAAAAGAAAAACAAGAGTAAATGGCAATTACTTTGCTGCTTGCTAAGTCAATAGTTGTGTGCTGACTCTGACAGTGGCATAAGCAAACCAAGTGTGGCCAAGAAATTCATGTCACACCAAACATGAAATTTTTTTCATGTTTCTTTTTTTAACCAAGCATAATCCCTAGTTTTGGCATGATAAATCATGCGTTTTCTTAGTCTTCTTGAAGTTGTGCTTACAAAAATAATGTAAATCATTTGTATGCTAAAACAAAAAATTAAGTAGCATTTGTATGCTACTTAATTCCATATTTAATCAAACTCTTGTGGGAATCCAAACAAAAGAAACATGATTTTCTTTTTATCCCTCAGTGCTATAGTCTCTAATATCCATAAGAAAGGCACAATTTATACCATTTTTGTAAATCAAAACATTGTTTAAAATTAGTAACTTTTAACACTTTAGTGCTTACTCTGGACTGCAGCAACAAACTAATGAAAAGGACAATTCCATGGAAGTTTTACATTTTCAACACCAGCTTTTACTTGAGTTCTTATGGTTGTGTAGAGAAATGAACCATAAAATAAAATTGATGTGTTTATAGTGAGGTTAGCAAGCATAATTTTATTTATTTCAATTTTGTTTGGTGCTAAGGCTAGCAAACTACCTTAAGATCACACACAATTTTTTAATGGCCCAATTAAGAGCTACTGCCTCTTTAAAATTCATTTTCATAACACAATTATAAAGAGTGGAACAAAAAATGGCCCTTTTAGTGCCAGTTTGGGAGTAGAAAGAATGGCAGGTATGTTGAGGTAAAGATGAAAACTAAAAAGTGCAGTTTGAAAAAAGTACCTCATGAAAAACCTGTATCTTTAATGTATAAATTCTCAAAGATGTCAGTGGTTAAATACTCCTGGGACTCTTTATTTACATGACAAAGTTGCACATGTCTTATGGGAAAGTTCAAGAGATGACAAGGAATGAAACCTATTTTTAAAACCCTTTTTTACAAAAAAAAAAAATTATGCTAATTTGGCTTGTGTCATTGCCTGAGTTTAATAGATCTTTTTGTGTTTTTCAATATGTGTAGAATTCTAAAAACTAGCACATTATTGAAAAATGTGCTTGCTTAGTTTGTTTTTGGAGAATGTCAACTGCACACTGAAATTTATTGATATTATTGACTGGTGAAAGATTATCAACAGTATTAGAAATTAGTATTATGAAATATCTAGTTTTTGAGGTAACCTCTTGTTTGTTGGGGGGTAACTCTGCACAAAAATCACCATTTTTCAGTTTTCATTACCCATCACCCAGTTTTGCTGCAAGTTCATAGGTCTTTTCTCTAACAATTTAGATTGCAAATTAATCATCTTAATTTTTAATCTGCTATTCTATTTTCAATCTAAATTATGAAAATGTAGTCAATGATATCATTGACTGGTGAAAGATTATCAGCAGCATTTGAAATTAGTATTATGAAATTTCTAGCTTCTGATGGAACCTCTTGTTCATTGGGGGGTTAGGCTTTGTGTTTTCAGCAAAGGCACAAGGTTTCAGAATTCTACCCATATCTGGGATAATCTGCAAAGCAATAGTTTTATTTGTTTTAAGTTTCAAGTGTGCTCTTCAGTTCTGTAAGACAAACTTTTCTGTTGTTTTGTTAAATAACTTTGCACAGAAATCACAATTTTTCAGTTTTCATCACCCATCACCCAGTTTTGCTGCAAGTTCATAGGTCTTTTCTCTAACATTCTAGATTGCAAATTCATATCTTAATTTTCAATCTGCTATTCCATTTTCAATCTAAATTATGAAAATGCAGTTCCAATGACAACTAGATTTGCATTCATTATCTAGATTGCATATTTGACAATTTTGCCAAAAAAAAAGTTTTTGTTTTGATTGTGGATTCTTCAAGGTCATTGGTCAGATTTGAGAATTTGGCTATTCTACAGTTTGGAATTCAATCCAGCTTTGTAAACATCCTTGTTCCATTCATAATTCCCAATTTGTTTCAAGAGTCAAGTTTGTCAGCAAAAATGCTCATAGGTCAGGAAGATCCAACAACTTTCTTGAAAACAGAGTCATTGAAATACACATCCATTGAAAAATAATTGTATTCTACTTGATTTCGTGCTTCTGTTATGTCATTAAAAAAAAATTTTCCATAAAATAAGTTTTTCAAAGAAAAGTAAAGAACTCCATTAAACCAAAAATGAGCAGAAATAAAATCAAATAATCTACCAAGTGTGAAACTACCACAAATCAGCATCAGTAAATAAATGAAACCCAAAACAAACAGAAATTACAATAAATAACCAAGTCAAACTCAAAACAAGCAGAAATTAACATGAGTAGGGCTCAAAACCCTTATGCCTTCTTAAGGCCAGAACATAATTTGCACTTTACTGAAAAAATTTAATTTTTTTTACTTTTATAACTTTAATAAAACAAATTATATTAACATTTTGATTACTAAATATCAGTATATGTATATTAAACTGACAATGCACATTCATTTATATTTTTTTGGTATCAAAACAAAAGGGTTGTTTTTTTTTTAATCAAAACAAAAGGGAATCACACTGAACTCAATGGCAGTTGCCAAGTGGACTACCACCATACCATTCTGTGCTGAGGTTTCCTCTGCCCTTTATTGACTTGCTGGAATTGAGAGCATGAGTGAATTTGATGTTGAAGGAAACAAAATGGAACCTTTGAGAAGCACCAAGAAAACCTTGTCAGTAATGTGGTCTCTGTTGTCGAAGACCATATTGATCCCTTTACATGTGATGAGGAATCATTGGTGAATATCATTTAAAATCAAGTCACTGATGAAGCAGTGGAAAAGAGCCTCTTGAGTGCACGTGCTAGTGGTTTAAAAGCATTGGAAGCATACTTCGATGGAAAACCCAACCCCTTTCCCAAGGTTAAAGTAAAGACTATGGATTGCGATACAAAACAGGCCAAATGTTCAACAACCAAGACCGTTAGCAGCGTTTATGCTGAGTTGGAAGCTGTTAAAAGGATTTTGGTTACTGTTGGCACTAGTCAAGAATCTACACTTGAGATGCTAAGTAAGATCATGCCACACAAACTTTTGCCCTACACCCCAGCAATATTTGAAGCAGTAGCTAGTGACATGGGCGTAGGCAGCATATTTTCTAGGGGGGGGGCAGACGATAGTGTGATGAAGGGCCTTTTATCAACTGCTTTTCCAAGCATATCCTTTTTCAACCATATCTAATGTAAATTTGATAGTTGGGGGGGCAGCTGCCCCCCCCTCCCTATGTCCATGGCTAGTGAACGTATTAAAATTCGATTGGGTACAAAGTCAAGTTTTCTTGAGTTCATTTGCACCTCTGCAAGTTTAGAAAGTTGGCCTAGCAAAGTTTCAATTAACACGGTCACAGGAACTGGTGTGGTGGTAGGTGGTTCAAGTTCCATGACAAAGTCTTTCTGATCCATAAAATTGTGAATAGAACATTGTGGGCTGCTGTAGAGTCAATAGGGCTGCTACATAACGTTGGTGGATGTGATATGGTCAGTTTTTTCTTCTTGAAGGGCAAAAAACATTTGCTACATCTGCTGTTAAATCACAGCTCATTCAAGAAATTGCTGATCTTACACAGAAAGTGAGGAGTGATATCAAAAACATCATTATGTACGAGCCCTAAATCTTACGTATCTGTACGAAATTGACTGTATTGATATATAGCAAAAAACAGTCCGAATTTGATTCTCTCAGTGACCTCCAAATTCATTTATTTCCCAGAAAAAAGAACTTGAACAGCTTACCCCCAACAGATGGTTCTTTCGTATATCATGTCAAGGTGCTATACTTCAGTGGAGCATTATTCTTCAGGCTGTGATTCCTAAGCCCTATATCATCAACCCACTTGAGTTTGGCTGGACCCATCACGACATTTTTGGAGTCAGTTCAATGACTTCAGCACAGACCCTATGGCCTCTATCTGTCAACAAGGCTTCAACCTTTTGTTACTGTAAAACTGTGTGTGGTAAAAAGTGCCCTTGTTTGGGGATAAAGCCATGCGACATCCTTTGTGCATATGGTGGGCAATGTGGTGCGGACAGCGACGATTCGGACAAGGATTAGCGGGATTTTTTTTTGTGTGTTTGAGGAAAACCGTTGGGATGTGCGGGAATTGTATTTTGACAGGCTTTACCTGTAGCTTTACTTACGGTACTTAAAATAATAAACACTCTTTAATCATGTTACAGGTTTAAGCTTTCAGCTTCTGTCAAGCATGGTTCTTCCGTGTCCGTTTACTAGCTTGCAAAGCTTCGTAGGTTGATTATAATCTGGATTTACAACTATATTTGTAAGAAAATTGGAGTTTATAGAGAATTAAATAGCATATAGCAACTAAAGTTGAAACAGGATGACCAAGTTAACACTACCGTTGGACTCGGTGTCAAAATTTGGCATAAAAACATGTCTTGTAAAAACTTTTGTCCAAAAAAAATTTTTAGGCCTGCAAATAGGTAATTAGCCTATAACTAACGAAGTTAAGATTGGGCTGCGAAGTAAAGTTCATATTCGGATTTGGCGTTAAATTCTAACATAGAAGATGTATCACATCCTCATTTTGGACAAATGTATTTTTGCATATATTTTTAGACCTACACTTTTTCAAAAAATTCTACACGGCTTCCCCGAACAGTTTAAGCTTTGAACTTTACGGTAATGTGAAGCTAAATACGAAAGGTAAATTCTGGAAAAGAATGAACAACAACAAATTATTAGAAAGGTCCGATATATGTGGTTTAGTTGAAAATGAACTTTTGAATTTTGAGATTTTTGGGGAAAATTAATAAATATTAGCCTATAGCTCTTGGGCTATACAAGATATCGGAAAAAATTTAACATATTCTATGAAAAGACCATATTGGGACCAAATTGAGATGTCGCACCACTAAATCGGAGTGGTACAACCTTAGAAAAAAAAATAAACAGTCTGTCTACATTTGATAGGCCTAAAAAGGGTGTTGATTTGCTTTTACAAGGTCAAGCCGTGATCTCCAACTTTACCCCCACACATATTTGGATTCAGCGTGGTTGATATAGTCGGAAACTATTGTCAAACTGACTGTGTCTTTCTGACCGCCTAGTTGTCACATTATAGTGGTCTGGCTCCCAGACTAATAGGGGTTTGAGCCCTACTCATGTTAATTTCTGTTTGTTTTGAGTTTGACTTGGTCATTTATTATAATTTCTGTTGTATTGGGTTTATTTATTTATTGATGCTGATTTGGGGTAGTTTCACACTTGGTAGATTATTTGATTTTATTTTTGCTCATTTTTGGTTTAATGGACCTCTTTACTTTTTCTTTGAAAACTTATTTTGTGGAAAAAGTTTTTTTAATTAATTTCTGTTTTTTTATATTGTCATAGTCTTTTCACGGAAAAAGAAAATAATTCTTTAAATCTTTTCGTTTTTTTTTATACTTTATAGTTTGGCTTACTATTTGTATGCTGGGGAAAAATTTCAGCAATTTTAAACAACATACACCCTTTTAAAAATCTGGACACAAATAGTAGTGTTTAATTCAGTTTCATACCTCCTCTAGTTGACCTGAAATAGAAAACTTGATACCATTTGCAAATAAATCTGTTTAATTTCTTTAATATTTTGGATGCACAGAAGCTATTGTGAGTTTGCTGAATTCTAAGTATAGAAATAGCACCGAAAGTTTGAAAATAAGGTCCTCAATTGTTCTTGGGATAGGCCTACTGCTGAGATGCCTTATTGGGAGTTTGCCATATCACAGTGCATTTTTATTTAATCTTGAGGCAACATTTAAGTTTCTAAACATAATGGGCAAAAGAGAGAGTGGGCGTGGGTGGGGGACTAGTTGCCCTCCAATCACTTTCAAATACTAAAAAGGGCATTAGCCCTTTCTATTTTCAATCAAATGAGCCTTTTTCAAAGTTCCTTAGACTAATCCTTTGATACAAAGTGCCCTGGTAAAAAAAAAAATAAATAATAATTATTATACAATGTACCCACATTAATCTTTACAATACAAATGTCAAGCCTTCCAATCACTTTTGACTATTAAAAAGGGCACTAGACCTTTCAATTTCCAATCGAATGAGCCCTTTTTGAGTTTTTACGACAACGCTTTCTATAAACACCTTATATGCCCACAGGACATAAATTACAACCCTTGCCCTGAGGGCTGTGAGGGGGTTGTCATCCTCAAAGACCTAATTTCCAGAACTTTCAACTACGTTAAATGAAATGGCTATTTTAGCCATTATGGCTATTTTATGGCTATCAAATGGCTATTTTAGCCAACCTATTTTAGCTGTTAAATGAAATGGCTACTTTAAATGAAATGGCATTAGTTACTCTCCAATTACTTTCAACTATTAAAAAAAGGCACTAGCCCTTTCAATTTCCAATCAAATAAGCCCATTTGAAGTTTTACGACAAAGCTTTCAATAAAAACCTTATATGACTCCAGAGCATAAATTACAACCCTTGCCCTGAGGGCTGTGGGGGGGTTGTCATTCTCAAAAACCTAATTTCCAGAACTTTCAACTACGTTGAAGAAAATTGCTATCTCAAAATTTTGATTGGATATGTTTGGAGAAATGGTGGGCGTGAGAGGGGGGTTAGTTGCCCTCCAATCACTTCCGAATATTAAAAAGGGTACTAGCCCTTTCAATTTCCAATCGAATGAGTCCTTTTTGAAGTTTCTGCGACAACGCTTTCTATAAAGACCTTATATACCTCTTGGCATAACTTACTACCCTTGACCTGGGGGCTCTGAGGGGACTGTTATCCTCAAAGACGTAATGTCCAGACCTTTCAAATATCTTGGAAAATATGGCAATCTAAAAATTTTGACTGGATGTGTTGGGGAAATGGTAGGCTTGAGATGGGGGTTACTTGCCCTCCAATCACTTCTGACTATTAAAAAGGGCACAAGCCATTTCAATTTCCAATCAAATTTTTTCTTTTTGAAGATTCTATGACAACGTTTTCTATAAAAAAAACTTATATTCCCCCAAGGCATAACTTACAACCCTTGCTCTGAGGGCTGTTGGGGGAGTGTTATCCTCAAAACATACTTTCCAGACTTTTATAACTATGTTGAACAAAATGGCTATCTCAAAATTTTGATTTGATGTGTTTGGGGAAATGGTGGGTGTGAGAGGGGTGTTAGTTATCCTCCAATCACTTTTGACTATTAAAAAGGGCACAAGCCCTTCTAATTTCAATCGAATGAGCCCTTTTTGAAGTTTCTACAACATCACTATCTATAAAAACCATTACATGCCCCCAGGGCATAACTTACAACCCTCGCCCTGAGGGCTCTGAGGGGGTTATCATCCTCAAAGACCTAATTTCTAAAACTTACAACTACGTTGAACAAAATTGATATCTCAAAATTTTGATTGGATGTGTTTGGATAAATGACGGGCATGGAAGGGATGTTAGTTGCCTTCCCATCACTTTCGACTATTAAAAAGGGCATTAGCTATTTCAACTTCCAATCGAATGAGCCCTTTTTGAAGTTTCAACGACAACGCTTTCTATAAAAAACCTTATATGCCCCGGGGCATAACTTACAACCCTTTTCCTGAGGGCTGTGGGGGGGGGGCGGATTTCATCCTTAAAGTCCAAATTTCCAAAAATTTAAGCTACGTTGAACAAAATGGCTATCTCATAATTTTGATTGGATAGGTTTGGGGAAAAAGGGGGCGTGAGAGGGGGGTTAGTTGCCCTCCAATCACTTTGACTATCAAAAAGGGCACTACTCCTTTGAATTTCCAATCAAACGAACCTTTTTTGAAGTTTCTACAACAATACTTTCTATAAAAAACCTTATATGCCCCCAGGGCATAACTTATAAACTTTCCCTGAGGGCTGTGGGGGAGTGCCCTCCTCAAAAACATAATTTCTATCTGAAAATCCACTACGCTGAACAAAAAAGCTATCTCAAAATCTTTATTGTACGTGTTTCGGGGAATGGTGGCCGTGGAATGGCTGTTGCTTGAATACCAATTTCTTTCGACTATTAAAAAGGCTAACCACTTCAATTTTCAGTTAAAATAGCCATTCTTGAAGTTTCTACGACAACTCCTTCGATACAGTGCCCTTGTCTAAGGCCAAGAACCAAAAAAAAAAATAATACATTGTGCCAACATTGTTCTTTACTTTGGCAGCGCTATTGTGCTGCCTATGATTTGAGCATTAATAGATAGAAACAACCACTTTGATATGAATGGATATAAACATCTGTATCAATTTCATTCATCAATTTCTTCTCAATTTTGTGCTTCTAGCTATGCTGTGTGTGCATTAACAGATAGAAACAACCATCTGATATGAATGGATATAACCAGCTACATTTTGCAGTTTTGGCTTTAGGCACTTGACATGAGAATTTTGGCACCAGAAAAAAGCTGCAGCTATGTGAACCCTGGGTAAAGATACAAAGAATTGATTTACTCAATTTTTTGTGAATGTTATTCTGGGTGCACATAGCTGCAGTTTATTTTTGATGTAAAACTCTTCACACACAGGGACAGCAGACACACTAGATACATAGTTTTTCATATAAAATCGGCTATTTTTATCTTTTACAGGACACTGAGCAACCATAGAAATATGGAATTAGGCAGAGAACTATA
The DNA here is from genome assembly GCF_049724085.1 of Artemia sp. Qi Xiang Cuo. Taxonomy (NCBI): domain Eukaryota; kingdom Metazoa; phylum Arthropoda; class Branchiopoda; order Anostraca; family Artemiidae; genus Artemia; species Artemia sp. Qi Xiang Cuo. Next base: position 10,283,181 of record NC_142801.1, read on the forward strand.
GTTTTGTTTCAATGACTGCATATTTCAAGGGGTCAACTGAAATATCTAAATCAAGTCATTGGACAATTGTGACTCATTCACTTGCAGGATAAACCAGAAAAAAATCTCTTGGATATCTGTGTAAACCTAGTGTTATCTTCTTATTTATCATACATTAAATTAGGGATATTTTCATGAATAACTGAACTTGAATGAATCAGATTTCTCCATTGTAGCTTTGTTTGGGCCAAGAAAAAGAAAACAACACTTCAATATGTGCCATAGCAGGCTTGCAATTTAAAGAAACTCTTGTTTCTCTGGAACACAAGCATCACTAACACTAAAATTGAGTACAAAATCGTGTAAGGCATGTAAGAGAATCATTGGTGGTGCTTGGTTGTGCCAATAACTTCATTTGGGGCTGCTTGGTTCCTTTAGAGCTTTAAATAATTCTGATTATTGTCAAATCCCATGATTATTTTGAAAATTGCATAAGTAGAAAGATCTAACAATTTACAAATAAACATTGACATTTCGATTATAGTCAATAGCAAACAAAAAATCAGTTCATGAAATCCAGAAAACTTGTCTTTTTTTTCAATATGGAAGAAATAGCTCAGGCTAACAATGATCAAATTGCAGACCCTGAACCATATTAAATAAAAAAGACAGACTGCTCTTCAAAGGAAATCATGAAGTAGAATCAGTCACGTACCCATGGGGGGCTAAAGGGGCTGTAGCCCCCCCCCCCCTCAAGAAAAAAGTTTATGCCCAAGCAATTTTTTAAGGAATTTTTTAAGTTTTCTGTTGGTTGGCCCAAGGACCCCAGTCAGCCCTCTCCCCCCCCCCATAATAATTTTCTGAGTACACCACTGAGTAGAATCAAAACCAGTGGGGCCAGCGTCAGATATAGCCATAGACAATAGACAAAAGTTAAGTTATTATGTATATTTGCAAAGAGTATGGAATTTTGTAATGGTGTATTTGTTTTTGTAATAAACCTTAACCACTTTTAATTGAAAGACAGAAATCTGAAAGAAAAAAGTAAACTATTTACAAATTTAAAAACATTTAGCAAACCTTGTTCAATAGGATTAAAATATTATTATAATAAAAAAATATTATTATTATAAAATAGGGAATAGTATGCATAATGAGATAAAAATACAACAGAAAAATTCATTGTTTAGGGTTATATCTAGGACAGTATGAGGGATACATAGTCATTATAACAAATGTTTTATTTGGAAAAAATGTCAATTGGGGAATGAAAGGCAACGGAGGATAGTAACAACACCAGAGAAAGAAATATGCTAACAAAATAAAAGTAGTACCCTAAGACTTCCTTATTTTATACTCTTTTCAAGTATCATACTTGTGTAGTTTTTCACATTATTAAATGAAACAGAATCAAAATGAAATTTTAGTGAAAAATTTGTCCTTTTATTAAAGTGAAATTAAACTGAATGTCACAAATGTGATTATTCTAAAAAAAAAAAATTCTCCTTTAACCTAGATTAGAATTATAGTTGTGTTGATGTTTCAAAAAAAAAAAAACTTAACTTAATATACTCTTTTCAAGTATCATACTTGTGTAGTTTTTTACATTATTAAATGAAACAGAAATGAAACATTAGTGAAAAATTTGTCCTTTTATTAAAGTGAAATTAAACTGAATGTCACAAATGTGATTATTCTAAAAAAAATTCTCCTTTAACCTAGATTAGAATTATAGTTGTGTTGATGTTTCAACAAAAAAAACTACACTTAATATTTTCAATGAATACAAATGACACAGGTTTTAAGGGAGGGGGTTGGCCTAACTCCCAGTTATGTGTAAATCTCAAATAAAACGTTGATTTTCTGTTGTCTGTTGAAAAACACACTGTTTAAGACACGTTTTTAGTAAAGCACAAATGATAGTCTGACCTTTTGAGGGTTTCAAGTGGTAGGAGTTGTGCCTATATTTGTGGTAATTTCCGTTTATTTTAAGTTTGACTCTTCATATGCGTTTATTTCTGCTTGTTTTTAGTACCGTATTTCTTTTTAAATAAAAAAAAAAAATCCTGGGAAGTATTTTGAAATTAAATGTCTTAAAATATAATTTACTGATCAAATAAAATGAAATTTGGTAGTTAGTCAGCAGGGCCAGTGGTTACCAGGATGCTACCATTTCAGTGGCAATAACCTACTTCTAGCACAGTTGGAACAACGACCAGTCTTCTCTTTGGTAACTGGCAAGCCTCTTTTCAGCTTTTGTTCTAATATCTTTCAGACGGACTTTTTTTTATAGTTTTTTTTTTTCAGAATTTAATTGATTTTACTTATTTGAATGCTAATGAACTTCTGACTGACATGTTGATAAAAAAGGAAAAAAAGCATTAAAGGGTCTGTTAACTATAGAACGTTTATTTTTTCCATTATTTATAGATTTCGTTTGTATTCCCCGTTTTTTTTTTGTCTACTCAGCTTCACGCTTATTATAAATTGAGATTGCAGTTGAACTTAAGGAGTGTAAATGAAGATAGTAAAGGTATGTTTATGACAAGCTGAGGATCTGTAAGATCCAAATAAAGATGAAATCTTGGCGTGTATGCTTTCGAAAATGCTGCTCTTCTCTGGCTGGATCTGTGTATTTTGAAACGAGTTCACTTATTTAATTTTACTTTGGTATGTTCATGCCTTGAATGTACGATGCAACAACACTGGACCTCCATTTGAAACACATTTTGTTCCAAGTCTATATATATATATATATATATATATATATATATATATATATATATATATATATATATATATATATATATATATATATATATATATAATATATATAAATATATATATAATATATATATATATATATATATATATATATATATATATATATATATATATATATATATATATATATATATATATATATTTTTTTTTGGGGGGGAGGATGATTAAAAATGTATAATATATATTTCATGAGGATAGCCATATTTTAGAACGTTGCCATTTCCTAAGACTTAGAGCTACGGTACCCAGAAGTTTTGAAACTATCATTTTGCAACTTTATGCTAATCCGTTTTCTAATGTATGCCTGTAAACTTTTGAAAAACTGCTTGTAGTTTTGTCCCTCCCTGGATCAGGATTGTATCTAGACCTTGGCTCTGCTGAACCTGCATTTTCGCCTGGACTGTTCTGCTAAATATCACCAAAACCAACCAGAAACTCTTTTAAATCTAAAGTAGGCCTACTCAGAAAAGACTTAATTTCCGCGTGAAGTAATTAGTAGTAGTAGTAGTATTTGCAAGAAGACGATAATTGGATAGACTTCAAAAGGGGATCCAGGCCACCAGCGGAAAGTGTTTATGGCTTCTCATTCTTTGGCTAATCATAGACAACGCAATAGCGCTGCCTAAGTAAAGAACGAAGGTTGGCACAATGTTTTTTTTTAGGTTTAGACCAGGGCACTTCGTATCGAAGCAGTTGTCGTAGAAACTTCGAAAAGGGCTTCTTTGATTGGAAATTGGAAGGAATAGTGCCCTTATTAATTGTCGAAAGCGATTGGAAGGCAAGTAACACCACTTACACGCCCAACGTTTCTCCAAACACATCCCAATAAAAATTTTGAGATAGCAACTGTATTCAGCGTAGTCGATTTCCAAATAGAAATTGTGTTTTTGAGGAGGACACCCCCCTCCCCAACAGCCCTCAGGGCAAGCGTTGTAAGTTATGCCCTGGGGGCATATAAGGTTTTTATTGAAAGCTTTGTTGTAGAAACTTCAAAAAGGGTTCATTCGATTGGATATTCAAAGGGCCAATGCCTTTTTTATTAGTTGAAAGTGATTGGAGGGTAGCTAACCCCTCACTCCCACCTTTTCCCCAAACACATTGAATAAAAATTTTGAGATAACCATTTTGTTCAACGTAGTAGAAAGTTCTGGAAATTATGTCTTTGAGGAGGACACCCCCCCCCCCCCCAGCCCTCACGGCAAGGGTTGTAAGTTATGCCCTGGGGGCATATAAGGTTTTTATAGAAAGCATTGTCGTAGAAACTTCTAAAAGGAATCATTTTATTTGAAATTGAAATGGCTAGTGACCTTTTTAATAGTCAAAAGTAATTGGAGGGCAACTAACCCCCATCTCATGCCCACTATTTATCCAAACACATCCAATCAAAATTTTGAGATAGCCATTTTTTTCACATTGTTGAAAGTTCTAGAAATTAGGTCTTTGAGGATGATAACTCCCACAGAGTCCTCAGGGCAAGGTTTATAAGTTATACACAGGGGGCATATAAGGTTTTTTATTGAAAACTTTGTCGCAGAAACATGAAAAAGGGCTCACTCGATTAGAAATTCAAAGGACTAATGCCCTTTTTAATAGTCAAAAATTACTGGAGGGCAACTAACCCTCCTATCACACGTATCTTTTCCCCAAACACATCCAATCAAAATTGTTAGATAGCCATTTTTTCAGCGTAGTTGAAAGTTCTGGAAATTATGTCTTTGAGGATGACAAACCCCCCGGAGCTCCCAGGGCAAATGTTGTAAGTTGGGCCCTGGGGGCATATAAGGTTTTTTATAGATAGTGTTGTCGTAAAAGCTTGAAAAGGGGCTCATTCAATTTGAAATTGAGAGGGCTAGTGCCCTTTTTAATAGTCGGAAGTGATGGGAGGATAACTAAACCCCCTCTCACGCCCACAATTTCCCCAAACACATCCAATAAAAAGTGCAAGATAGCCATTTTATTGAACGTGTTTAAAACTTCTAAAAACCATATCTTTTGTAGATGACAACCCCCCCCCCCTCCCCCACATACCTAATGTCAATGAGTAGAAGCTATGCCCTGGGGACTTATGCAGTTCTTATAGAACGCATTGTCGTAGAAACTTCAAAAAGGAATCATTTCATTTGAAATTGAAATGGCTAGTGACCTTTTTAATAGTCAAAAGTAATTGGAGGGCAACTAACCCCCATCTCACGCCCACCATTTATTCCAAACACATCCAATCAAAACTTTAAGATAGGAGTTTTGTTCATCGTAGTTAAACGTTCCGAAAATTATATTGTTGAGAATGACAACCCTCTCAGAGTCCTCAGGACAATGGATGTAAGTTACACCCTGGGGATATATAAGGTTTTTTATAGAAAACGTTATCGTAGAAACTTCAAAAAGGGCTCATTCGATTAGAAATTGAAAGGGCTAGTGCCCTTTTGAATAGTCAAAAGTTACTGAAGGGCAACTAACCCCCCTCTCACGCCCATCTTTTCCCCAAACATATCCAATCAAAATTTTTAGATAGCCATTTTTTGGCTATCTGAGCCCCCAGGGCAAAGGTTGTTAGTTAGGCCCTGGGGGCATATAAGGTTTTTATAGATAGTGTTGTCGTAAAAACTTGAAAAGGGGCTCATGCAATTGGAAATTGAGAGGACTAGTGCTCTTTTTAATAATCAGAAGTGATTGGAGGATAACTAGCCCCCCTCCCACGCCCACCATTTCCCCAAAAACATCCAATCAAAATTTTGAGATAGCCGTTTGTTCATCGTAGTTGAAACTTCTGGAAATTAGGTCTTTGAGGATGACAAACCCCCGCAGAGGCCCCAGGGCAAGGGTTGTAAGTTATGCCCTGGGGGCATATAAGGTTTTTTATAGAAAGTGTTGTCGTAGAAACTTCAAAAGGGACTCATTCAATTGGAAATTGAGAGAACTAGTGCCCTTTTTAATAGTCGGAAGTGATTGGAGGATAACTAACCCCCCTCTCACGCCCACCATTTCCCCAAACACATGCTATCAAAATTTTGAGATAGGTATTTTGTTGAACGTAGTTGAAACTTCTGGAAATTAGGTCTTTGAGGATGACAACCCCCCGCAGAGCCCCCAGGGCAAAGGTTGTTAGTTATGCCCTGGTGGCATATAAGGCTTATATAGATAGCGTTGTCGTAAAAACTTGAAAAGGGGCTCATGCAACTGGAAATTGAGAGGACTAGGGCCCTTTTTAATAGTCGGAAGTGATTGGAGGATAACTAACCACCTTCTCACGCCCATCATTTCCCCAAACACATGCAATCAAAATTTTGAGATAGGCATTTTGTTGAACGTAGTTGAAACTTCTGGAAATTAGGTCTTTGAGGATGACAACCCCCCACAGTCCTCAGGGCTAAGGTTGTAAGTTATGGTCTGGGGGCATATAATGTATTTAGAGAAATTTTTGTTGTAAAAATTTCAAAAAGGGCTCATTCGACTGTAAATTGAAAGAGCCATTGTCCTTTTTCATAGTCGAAAGTATTCGGAGGGAGAATCCCCCCCCCACGCGCCCATCATTTCCCCAAACATTTTCGATCAACATTTTGATCTGGCCATTTTGTTCTACGTAGTTGAAAGGTCTGAAAATTATTTCTCCCCCCATAGCCCTCAGGATAAGGGTCGTAAGGTATGCCCTTGTGGCATATAAGGTTTTTATAGAAAGTTTTTTATAGAAGCTTCAGAAACGGCTCATTTGATTGGAATTTGAGAACACTGGTGCCTTTTTTAGTAGTAAAAAGAGATCAAAGGGCAAATACCCCCCCCCCACCCGCGCCCATAATTTCTCCAAACACTTCAATCAAAATTTTGTGATAGACATTTTGTTCAGCGTATCAGAACGGTCGGGAAATTATGTCTTTGAGGATAGCAAAACCCCCAGCCCTCAGGGTAAGGGTCGTAAGTTATGCCCTGGGGACCTATAAGGTTTTTATAGAAAGCATAGTGGTGTAAACTTTGGAGGGGGCTCATTGGATTGGTGATCAGACGTTCTAGTGATCTTTTTAAGAGTCAAAGTGATCGGAGAGCGGGTACTCCTCCCCCCCGCCCACGCACACACATACGTCGTATTGTCCCGAAATGCATCTAATAGAAATTTTGAGATCGCTATTCTATTCAAAATGGTCTAAATATTGTATAACAAGGCCTTTAGGGTCGAAACAATCCCCAGAAATTAGGGGCAAGGTTTGTAAGCTATGCCCAGGGGGTATTTAAGGCTCTTATTGAAGGGATCATTGAGTAACTATAAAAGAGGCTCAGTCTTTCTCCCTGAAAAAGACTATGTCAATATAAAACAAACAGAAATTAATTTAAAAAAACTTTTTCAATAGAATTAGTTTTTTAAAAAAGTAAAGAACTCTATTAAACCCAAATGAACAAAAATAGAATCAAATAATCTACCAAGAATACAACTATCACAAATCAGTATCAATAAATAAATGAAACCTAAAACAAACAGTGAATGAAACGAAACATAAATGAAACCTAAAAAAAACTTATTTATTTTAAAATTAAAATAAATAAGAGTCAAACTCAAAACGAGCAGAAATTAATATGAGTAGGGTTCTAAACCCCAAGCTTTCTAAAAGTCAGAATATAATTTGTACTTTACTGAAAAAAATTCTTTTAAAAGTTTTAACTTTTCTAGCTTTAAGAAATCAAAAATCAATTAAGATTTTAGGGGGAAAAAATCAGCATTTGTATATTAAACTGACAATGCAGATTTTTTTTCAGCTAATTCATTTGAATTTTTTTCGGTGAAAAACAAATTATATTTAGTCCTCACAAGGCTTGGGGCTTAAAAGCAGACTCATATAAATTTTCGCTCGTTTTGAATTCAACTCTTATGTATTTTAATTTCTGTTTGTTTTGGGTTTCATTTATTTATTGATACTGTTTTGTGGTAATTATATTCTGGGTAGGTTATTTGATTCTATTTTTGTTCATTTGGGTTTAATGGAGTTTTTTACTTTTTTTAAACATATTTTGTTGAATAAGTTTTTTTAATTAAATATTACACTCAGGATTTAATAAAATTTCTAATTTTGAATTTTCTTTATTTTGCAATCACTAAATTCAAGAAATGAATAGTATTTTTAGAAAAGTTGCAAGATCATGACCAAGACCTAATTATTAGCGCTATTTTATAGAAAAAAATTCGCTATAACAGCAGAAGCATGGTTTCAATAACTTTCATTTTTGTAATTTTTACTAGGCCTGGTCATTTTTATCTGCTAGTTTTGCTTTCCATCGGCTATCCGCGACTGACGTTTTTTTCCCGCTGAGATATGGCTTATTGCAAATAACCCCTTTGTGACTATTAAATAGAACCTATGAAAGAAAGTGAAATGTTTTTTTTGGATTTGGATCAACACAAATCATAAAATATTGACAGATATTAATTTCTTTTTCATGATTTATACACTATGCTCACAAAACTTTAAAAATATGTTTCTGAAAATTAGCATAGCCTATGTGTAAGACCAACCTAAATATGGATTCAACAATCAAATTAAGTGGGGGTCAGGAGATTTTAGTGCAGAAAGATTTTTCTGATAAACTGATGAACAAAGTCAAGATAAATGATGGTAGATTTCTAATGAAGCCTTCTGTATTTCTGTTTTGGTTAAAGGTAATGAATAACACAAAACTGTGGATGTATAAATGATACTGATCAGCCACTAAAATTTTTATTTATTTTTGCTTATTTTCTTACACTCTTTGCCTATTTTCAGACCTTTCAGCAACGGTAATGCAGAAAGAAATACAAATATGATATTTAAACCAGTTGAAGGAAGTTTTAGATGTTTTTTATTTATTTCTGCTTATTCCAGCCAGTGTTTATTTTATCTATTTCTATTTTATCTGCTTATTTTTATTTATTTCAGCCAGTGCAGAAAGAATTGCAAAAAGGATATACAAACCAGTTGAAGGAAGTGTCGGATGCTTCAGACGGTTTAATGGGACACATCAGTTTGGTTGCTCATGTAAGTTGTAATTTATATCCATTCCTAATTTAAAAGTAGCCAGAAAATGGCTACTTTTATATGGCATTAAAATTTTCTGGATTTTTATCTGTTGACAACACTACCATTAACAGAGTGAATTAGCAGAGCCGCCAATTAGCAGAGCCGAATAACGGTTTACTGCTTGTAAAAGACGATTTCTATTTATTTCATTGTCACCAAAAATGGTAACCCCCCCCCCCCGATTTTTTGCATTACCCGGGGGTAATGCAAACAGTGGTTTGCATTATATTATCATTACAGGACGGGATATATGAATAGAATAACCACATTGATTGACTGAATAAATTCAACTGAAAAAAAATTCTTAAATTATAAACAAAAAACTCGAGGGTTCTCCCAATTTCTGTCACCGCTTGTGCTTCTGGAGTGCCATATCTGCCATATTGTTCTGCTGCATGTTGCACACAGTCCCTGCATTACTTCACACAGTTCCGTCATACTTGACACACTTTCACCAGGTTTATTACTGCCCACTTGTGTATGGGATTTCTAGAAGTTGGTAGACCAACCTCTACCCCCCCCCCGTGAAAAAAAAACACTGGACTAGCTTGTTATAAAAACTGTGGCATAATAAGGCATAAGCGAATTTGAGAAGTGTTTAGTTCTAATGGTTGGTCGTTTTAATCTATCCTCTACGTTTGTCATTGTCACTGGATAAAAGAAATTGGTTAAATTTGCATATCAAATTAGAATTAAGTTTATGAAGGAACAGTAGCTATTAGATAAAGCTGATACATAGCTTGTGTTAACATAGCATAGAATAACTAACAGCCCTTTTTTATAATATAACGACTCAAGCTGTTCACTTGAGTAAGCTGTGTTTTAACTCGACGGCTCACTAGGGTCAACGTATGGGTTTATGGTGACAATGTCCCTTGCAATACCATTCAAAATATAATATAACCACCATTTAAAACAAAATATAATGTAAATAATATAATAAAATAAATTTTATTTATGCGAAAGCATTCAAAATGTAATATAACAACCATTCAAAACAAAATATAATATAAATAATATAACAAAATATATTTCATTTATATATTGTATAAATAATCATAATCATTTTATTGATTCAAGCTATCATACAAAAGTAAAAAGAATAAATTTCTCCTAGATGAATAAATTATAACATTATTGGTCTCATTCTGCCACTTAATTGTTTACTCCTGGAATTGAGTTTTTAGATACCCTGGTAGCTTTTAGTTTTTAATATGCGTATTGTTGATCAGCAATCTAGTTGGTGCTAATGGTTGGATGTCTAAGGACTTACTTTAGAGAAGTGGGGGGGGGGGGCATCCAAATGAAAAGCAAAACAACAGCTTAGTTTCCTGAAAAAAAAATATGGATATGAAGGAAAAATTGTAGAACTTATTCAGACTTTTATTGGGGGGGGGGGGGGGGTAATTTCCCTGAGGGTGTTAATTGTGATGTATTTACCTTAAATTGCACCTACAAGCAACAAGGTGAAACTGCACCCATAGACGTTGCCACAGATGATTAAAGCATGATCGCACATGATTAGCACATCCATATTAGTACTTTGTACTTTTAGCAGTTTCCCATTTTTCGGAATGTTTGTTTTTTCTAGACTGTCTTTACAGGAAGTGCAGGGACGAAGGGTTCTATTATAATTTCATCAACACTGCAACTCCAAGAAATACTAGATTCACTTAAAAATTCGCTAGCTGTTAAACTATTTACCACCCTATGGAGGGGGGGGGGATACTGTTAATGTTCCATGGCAGCCAACTCCAGATGGCTCTGGCTGCCTAACATTTCGTTTTTTCCATCCTTATTGGTAGTTCCTTTTCGCCATTTGAAATCCTTCTCCTCATTGCACTGACAACGTTTTTTTTATTTTTAGAAGCTCCCCTTTTGATGAATTTCTCCTAAACCATATGTGATATGTGATAAACTGGGGGAGGTAAGGTTCAGCCAGGAAGATTATACCTTGGTATGGGTAGTTATTTTTTGTTCATTAGCTTACTGTTGTCCACACCAGACACTTGACTCAGGTGTTCGAATAGAAGCTTTTCAGTTTTACCTTCAATTGGAACACCAGTATCTATCAATTTAATTCTTTTTTTGTTGCAGATTGTCGAGGACAGCCGTCCCCCCCCCTTCTACGTCGTATTTTCCATAATTGTATTCGAAAAATTTTTGAGATAGCCATTTGTTCAAAAATAGTTCAAAGATCGTATAATCAGGCCATTGGGGTAGACAAAATTCTTCAGAGTCTGGGGGTAAGGATTTAGTGAGAGCAAGAAAAATTTTAGAATGGCTGTCCATTCTGAAAATTTGAGGTTAGGTTGGCCCTAAATGACACCATTCCTTCTACAAGAACCTCAGTGAACTGGTCCTTCGCTTCATTCAGTATAGCCTACATTTTTCTCAAATATCTTCTTTTAACAATTAAATTTTATTATCTAGATTTTTTAATCTGGTTTCTAGTTCAGCTTTCAATTCTTTTCTCCGCATCTCAAAAGATTCATCCACAATATAATCTGCTGAATATTTTATTAATTTTTTAAGATGGAATTAAGGCGGACAGTTATTCTTTTATCTTTCAAGTTCGTCAAGTCAAATTTCTTCAATAGCTCTTGGATTAACTGATGTTTTATCATTTCTTTTACATATTGGGCAAAACCAGCTAGAACCAAGCCGGTGAGACATTTTATAAATAACCTATACTCAGGTTGTGACCTCTCTAGACAGTTGATACGCAACCACTTAGCACAAGTATCACAAATTGTTCCTGGCGAGTCCTCACTATGCTCAATAGCAAAAGCACTATATTTATACCCATCTTATTTTTTGGATTTTCATAACGCCTTTATTTCTTTACCCGACTTGTCATGTTCATCAAATTCAAAAACTTTGTCAACACATAGAGATAGGCATATGGTGGGAATACTGGCATTTCAACTTCCTTATGATCGCAATCTGACGCAGGGATCTTAGTAGTCAAGAAGCGTCGTTAATCCGATTACTTACTTATGATTGCAATCTTTCTACGACACCACCAACAATAAAATTTCTGGGTTCATCCAAGTTCATATATTAAGAATTCAACTGTTACAAGCTAAACATGGGTAAAAAGGCACATTTTTTGAAAGCCCTGAATCGTCTCTTCCCAGAACTACACGAAATACTATAGTTTGTTAATTTTTGTCCACTGCTTTTTCAGAGCGTTCTATCCCGATTGTCATCACTATCATCACTCCTATATAGTCATATCAAATTGTGTTAAGATGCTTAAACGTAGTCAGCCAGCAATCAATGGCTCTTTTTGTTGGACTGTGTTCATTTTTTTTCTGGGAATTCCGTTTCTGAGCTAAAAACTAGAGGGGTACTTGTTAATTATTCAGAACACACCCAAGTTGATTCAATTTACAGGTACATGGGTTGAAACAACTGAGATGCTTGGAAGATAAATAGGATATATATAATTTGAGCTATATATTTACACATTATGGGGGGGGGAGGTGAGGGTTAAGTATGGCGGGGCTGCATGCAAAATGTAACTTAACCTAACCAAAAACTCTATATATTAAATATTTAATTAAAATATAACTTCAATATAGTCTTTCCCTTGAGCCTAAGCTAATTGTCTCTGAATGCATACAGCTATAAACCGGTTTTTGTCTGATCTTGCATATCGAAATTCTTGACTGTGTTCTGAATAATTAACAAGTACCCCTAGAGGCAATGATTTAGTTTATCCAAAAGTCTTATGAGGTTAAAGATTCTTAAAGGCCACGTTGTCCCGCATAAGTGTTTGCATCACAAATAAAAAGGAAGGAATGAAAATCATAAGAGCATATTTATAATCCTAATAGATTAAATAATGCTAGGTCAAATGCGGAAAACACTTTAGCGGTGTTTTCCGGTAATTAATCCGGTAATTTATCGCTTTTTCAAGGCAAAAACGATTCTCTTTCTTAGGGGAAAAACAAATACTTGACAAAAAAAATTAATTAAATGAAAGGAAGGGGAGCAAAAATCTCTGCCCGGGTCTTGAAAGGACCTGGGCTGGAGTCATGTTTGAGAAGACTTTAAAGTAAACTTTTGGAGGGGTGAAAACCAATAAATAATACCTCTCCATTGCCTTGGCTGGGTCCCTTTGGCCCAGCTCTGAACAAGATAAAGTTTGCTGAGGTTGCAAAGAAGGTATGCCATGTGAATAATACTTTCAAGGTTTATAATAAACCTAAGAGCAATTCTTGAAATTAAGGTAATGTACCAAGTACTGGTAGGTAATAGCACGATTTTGAGAGCTCGCATCAATGACCTTGAATGTAATACAATTCAGTTGGTATATTTCATTGAGTAATTAAATCATACGCTAGATATTAAGAGAATTTTGTTCCTCCACAAACTTTTCTGTATTGCCATCTACTTTTCACTTACATCAAAGTAGATGGCAGCAACCAGCCATTTGTGCCTAAATATCTTTATGAAACTATGAAAACCAAGATTTTGCTAGCATGCCCTAAGAAATACTCTGTTTTCTGGTAGTGGGTAGCACGTCAATAAGAGGACTTGTGTAAAAAGGATAAGGTACCTTTGCTGATGCTAATATTCTATCCTTTTTTGCTGATGCTAATATTTACCAGAACAATATGTGGAGATGCTTTTAATATGTAATAATTTTGTTACTTTTATTAAGAATGTATTTTTTCTTTTATATTAATAGATTTTTATTCCATTATTAAATCTTTTATTAATTAATAGTTTGCTTAATTTTCAGCTCGTGAGAATGGAAACGTGGGTGTGCTACACAAAATTCAAAGTGAAGATGATTTGAAATGGCTGATTGAAATCGGCCCTCATTCACCGTATGTGGCCTTACTTAGCACCAGGTTATTCCAAAGGTATTATTTAGATGACCCTAAATTACAATGCCCCTCCCCCCACTTCAATTAGTAGCTACTAGCTAATGATTGTTTAAAGGTAATTTAGGAAGATGTGTTTCCTCATAATTTGGGACAAGTCAAGTTAAGCAATGCACTAAGCTATATATTATTTAGCGTTGTAATATTGCGCAGTGCATATAAAATCTGCCAAAAAAAATTCCAGCCTGAACTGGCTCTGAGATTAGGAGGATATGAACAAGAAAAAAAAAAAATCCTATAGGAAGTAAGTTTATAATTTTTAAGGAAAGCTTGGAAACAATGCAAATTTCAAAATATAATTTTGACTAGGGGATGTGAAAACGAAACAGAAAAAGCAAAATAAGACAGAAAAAGGAGTATTTAATTGCTAATTAGTTTATTAGTATCCTATCGTAATAGTTTATCTTATTACTAATTAATTTTTTAGTAATATAGTTTATGAGCAAGCGTTTGTTTCAGCTGATAGAAGAGGTTTAGCGAAGGTCCTCTCCTTGCATGGTTTAACAGATAAATACATCAAAGGGATTTGTGCTATGTATGAGAATAAAGCTACTGCGGTTAAGGTATGCAATAAGGTTAATAGTTGGTTTAGTCTTAAATCAGGAGTTAATCAGGGTTGCGTTCTATACCCATGTATATGGGTCAATTTGATGGACTTTGTCTTAAGGAGCACAGCAAAGGCAATGAGCACGGAGCCAAATGGGGAAATAAAACTCTCCTAGACTTAGATTATACTGATGATTTAAGCATCATAGATGAAAATATTAACAAAATGTTTAAACTATTAGAGGTTTTGCAAGTTCAGGGTGCAAAAATAGGTTTGAAATTTAATGTCAAGAAGACTAAGTCGCTAAAACTAGAAATAAGTGAAGGTGAAGAGGTGATGTTGGATAACGAAAAGATCAATCAAGTGGACAGCTTCACCTATCTTGGTAGTATTATTAGTAAAGACTATTGTTGCAGTGAAGATGTTAAAAGTATAATTCCCAAAGCCCAGGGTGTTTTATAACAGTTGAAAAAGGTTTGAAAGAATAGGAAGATAAGTCTGCAAGCCAAGATTAGAATATTGAAAGTTACAGATATGACAGTGGTCAAATATGGCTCTGAAGCCATAACGCTCCGAAAAATGGAAGAGGGATTGCTAGATATTTTCCAGAGAGATTGCCTAAGGATTGTTTTGGGTACCCGACTGACTGACTGTATGTGAAATAGTGAGCTGTACGAATATGTCGTTCAATATCGCTTTCTAGGGCTATAATAAAAGGAAGGATGAGATGGCTTGGACACGTTCTACGGATGAAGAATGGCAGATTGCCAAAGATTTTCCTTGTCGGCCAACCGTCTACGACCAAACGAAAAGCGACTCCTCCCCGAATGAGGTAGTAGGATGTCTTAACAAAAGATTTAAGGGGCTTTGAATAGATTGGGATAGAGCAGCGCTTTGCGTAGCTGTGTTGGCCTCAGGCGGCTTGGTGCTGCTTGACTTATTAGTAGTAGTAGTAGTATAGTACTTTATTAGTATAATATAATTGCCAAAGGTGACTAATTTAACTATATAAGAAGCTGGCAATGAAAGGGACCAACTATTTTCTTACCCAGCCAACCATTTCTTCCTTAACATTGAGTTAAGGAAGAAGTAAGAAAGTTATTATTTACTGGAATTGTAATAGAAGTGCTATTTTTTAGTGCTTCTGAGTTGCTTTCATGTTCTTATCCAGAAAGGGGGGGGGGGGGGGGTCCGGGTTTTAGCCCTCACCCCTGAAATTTTCGTCGGACTCTAAAAAAGTAGCAAAAATACATATAAACAAATTTTCAATTTGTTTTTTAAAGCTTATTCTTGTTCATCCCTCCCCCGAAAAAAAAATTCCTGGATACGTCCTTGACTGCTGCGTACTATGCTCGTGGCATAAACTATGTATCTAAGCAAGCAGTTTCCGTTTTTGTATTTTTGCTGTTTCCATTTTACATATATTTAGCGTCATAGACAGTTTCAGGCTGAAAAAAGTTTAAGGCATTGCCGTCCGTGTGGGTGGATTGAGGCGACGTGCTTTTGAATTGAAAAATATGAGACATTCTTGCTGACTTAAAAGTACCAAAATAAATCTGGGGTGGATAAAAGAATCTACCTTGTTTTAAGGTTGTTCAATGCCTTAAAGAATCACCCTATCTCGTCCAATACCAAGGCCGTATCCAGGGGGTTACCCGGTTTGACCCCCCCCCCCCCCGCCTCGAAATGTTTGTTTGACTCGTAAAAACGTAACAAAAATTACGTTTTTACGTAATTTATAAAATTATCAAAAATCCTGGATGCGCTTCTGTCCAATACAAGATTTTTTTATTTTTGTGGCCAAACTATTCAGAATTAGTTAAAGATAACGATTTTGTTTTCAAACGCCATAAAACGGTCATGCCGATCAGCCGCAGTTCTTGTCATAATAAGACACTAAACATATAAAACATGAAAATTACAGCCATAGCTATCGTCATGCAAAATTATACATTGATTTTAAATATCACAAAATCAAATTAGTTGGGCGGTCTTGCAATAACTAGTATAGCTATGCTAAAAAATCCGAATAAACGACAGAAAACTAAAAGCCAGCACCTACTTTCCCAGAAATCTGAGAAAAACCGTTTAATTTCTTGTGAATACAACATAAAAATTAGTTTTTCACTGGATTTCCAGAATTGTTGAAACCCTGGTCAAAAGGCTTGGTCAAAAGAGAGGCGCGTGAGTCCTCAGGTTAGCCAAAGTCTTGTACTGCGATTCCACTAATGTAGCATTGATTTTGCAAGCAGTAAGCCAACATGCTCTTGAACTCTCGATGTATATTTTCTACGTGTGAATTCGTAGTGAAAAATAGTCATTTGGGGACTAGAGAAAATTAACACAGAAAATTAAACATGTCATGTTTGAACATTTTAAAAGCAGTTCATGCAATCAAACAATCAGCATATAATGAAAAATATATCAGATAATAGAATATTACAGTCCCTGGTTGTAAAGTAAAGGAAAGAAAGGTTTTGCGTCAGAGATAGAGATATTCAGATTTAATGAAACTTAACATCATTAAAAAGCATGAATTTTATTTTTTTGATTGAATGGAGCACGGTTTTCCTTCTGAAGTTCTGGAAAGAGCAGTCCCTAAAAATATTATGGTATATCTGCTTAATAAACATTAAAAATCCTCCCAAAAGACGTCTCATTGAATAATTTGACAGCTTTTGAAGCTTTCTGTTATGCTAACTGCCTTGATTGAAATCTCTGTTGCTGTATTAGGTTAGGTTACGTATTTAATATATGCTATGCCTTTCTGTTAGCTTTCTGTTATGCTAACTGCCTTGATTGAAATCTTTGGGGCCACAGGGTGTACGTTATATATACTTTATGTACATTGATTAGACAGCGTTTCGCTTAACAATTGGAATGAGATTATAGGTTTTTTTTGTTTTAAATTAGCCTCTTGTCAGATTTTTGAACTGTTGACACTTCTAAGATCAATTTATACCAAAACGGCTTCGGGAGCTCCTTGTGGTGCTGAGAAATTTTTGCTAATGAGTTCTTTGTCTTTGAGACTGTCAGCTGATTCTGAGATTCGCATAATTTCATTTTGGATATCAAACGTCCTTAAAGACTTACCCAATAGCCTTTGTTATACTTTGAGGCCGTTTTCGACTTAATTTTTAGGCTAGTGTAAAACAGGTTTTATTTTCTTCCAATTTTATCACCATCTGTAATACATAGAAATTTAGTTCTAACAGATATTGCTCTTTTACTGATGAACAGAGGCAAGAAATAACATGCTTAGGCCATTGTTATGTTTAGTGGCACATATTCATAAAAATTAGGGGGGGTGGGATAAAATGTATTTTTCAAGATCTAGGGAGGGGAGAATGTCGTTTTCTCAATACTTTCTAACCTTGGCTCTTATTTGCTAACCTTGGTTAGCCTTATGATTTTATTTTGCTGTTGTGTTGTTGATGATTATATGACGAATAAAAATTACACTCAGAGGCCTTTATTTTAAAAATTTAGGGGGAGAGGGGCAAAATGTATTTTTTCTTTAATCCAATTGGGCAGTTTTGCTCTTTTCAATTTTTTCAATGGAAACATGTCTAACAAGCATTGTTAAATGAAAATTGGGATATCGCTTGCGCTGGTGCTTGGACCTTTGGCCCTTGCAGATGCTAAACCATGCCGATTATTTTTTTCAAAGGGATGAAAATGAATATTATAAAATGTTTCGCAAATTTAGAAATCCTTCCCTACCTACTCCAGTTTCTGATTTATATAAAATCTTGTACTGAATAAATAGCCAAACTTGCCTCTCCAAGGCTAAAACCAATTTTAAGCTGGATATTGTGTGTCCTTGTCAATATGCATATTGTAATATATTGTAACCAAGGGTGCCAATTCAAAAACATGTTTGAGGATGGACAAAATATAGTTTTTGAATTCGACAAGGAGTTAAATCTGTTGTTTGTTCAATTTGTTTAATAAAAATACTAAAAAATTTTTTTTTAATTAATATACCACACGAAAAGGTACTTTTCACTGCCTTTTGGCAGGGGGGGGGGGGTACTTTCGTTCTATTTTTGATTTCTTAAAAGATGGATTGTAACATATCGACGTGTATGTAATACACGTCGTAATAAATATTGATTTTTTTTTTCAGGGAGATGATGACAAGTTTGAAGGAGTCTGGTAAAGTGAACGGTGTTGTCGTTCTTAATAAAACAGGCGAAGGTAGACCAGAAAGATTTTCCATCGATGATGTATGCCCGAATCACTACTCGAGTTAGTAGTTTTTGCTATTTTTGTAATCTATTGAGGATTTCAAATTAATTGCCAAAAAATTGTAGTAAACGCTGTAAATATTTTATAGGGGGCATAAGTAGCCTTACAAGAAGAGCTGTATATATTAGCGCAGCTAGTAGAAAGTTCTAGAAGGGGCAGATGGTTTTCAATTCAAAAGTAGCGTAATATGATAACACAAAGTAATGATAATAATAATAATAGCAGATAATAACAAGAATAATAACAGAAAGCAAGACAGTAGAGAAAACAGGAAAGACCAAGTTGGTATTAGAAGACAAAACAAAAGGAAGAAGAAAGATAATGACTTTAACAGTTAGGCACAGAAAAATAAGAATAGCAAGATACCAAAATTGTATACCAAGAATTGCATATGGAACTTTCTTAATTACCTTACTAATTAGTAATTAATTAATTACTAATTATCTTAATTACCTTAATTGCAATAGGTTTCTAAAAGTGCTTCTAAACGCCATTCAGTACTTGCAATTTACGACTGAATGTCAAAATTGTAAACTTAATTGCAATGAGTGTATTGAACGCAGATTGAATGCAGTGAATTTTTATGAGCCATTTCCACCCCATGTAAAAACATCCTGCTTGTTCTTTTGCCCCCTCTGATTGGTCAGTCTTAAGTAATTTTTATTTAACTGAGCGACTATTGGTTAGGTCTAGCTCTGCAAGCTCTTTTGAGAACAAACTTTAACTCGATAGACGAAATTAGGATAAATTACCAAGATATTAATGTTCCTGTATTAGCGCAGTCGGATTAATCTCAGGCTTATATGAGGCCTGGTTATTGAGGCCTGGAGTTCGAACTCGGATGCAACAACACAGCGCAGGGCTCGGAATCCGATTCCGGTAATACGATATGTAAAAGCGTCTCCATACTAATCACAATAAGAAGAAAAAATGTAATTTTATTGCGAATGAAGCTTTAGAGTTTTTATTTTAGGTTTTTGTTACGAATTTAACCTTTCCTCGTATTATGAACAAATTCAGACTCGCCGATTTAAAAAATTTGGATTAGCTAGATTATTAGTAATGTTTCATTATGAATAGACATTCAAGGTTTATATTTTTGGTTTTTGCTTCAAGTTTGACCTCTATTATTTGAAATCAGTAAAAATGGACTTGTTCCGTTTTAAGGATTAGGATTAGCTGAACTTTGGTATTAGTGGAGTTAGTTTGGTAATAATTTGACCTGTGCTATAAACGAATTTGGACTAGGTATAGCTGAATCTCAGTATTTGTAAAGGTCGATCGCGGATAGACCTTCAGAGGTTATGTTTTAGGTTTTTGCTAAATATTTGACCTCTATTATAAACGAATTTGGACTCGGCTAATCTTTAGAACTCAGGATAAGCTGGATTTCGGTGTTTACGAAGTATTGTTGTGAATTAGCCTTTATGGTTTATACTTTAGATTTTTCCTACAAATTTGACCCCTATCTTGAATGAATTTGGACTCGGCCAATTTTAGAAAATCAATATTAGCCGAATTTGACATTGGTAAAATTTCACTTTGAATAGACCTTTAGAATTTTTATTTTTGTACTAATTTGACATCTAAAATAAATTAGAATCAACCGATATTGAAAATTAGGATTAGCTGAATCTCGAGATTTGTGAAATCTTATTATGGATGAAGCTTAGAGTTTATATTTTAGGTTTTTGTTTCAAACTTACTTAGATTTAGGGCTTCTCACGCCGGTCGGTTCATAAGGCGGCGACGATGCCTCTCCAGCGTCTTCGACCAAAGCTCACAAGGGTTGTTCTTGAGATCACTGCGTCGGCTGGCGATTGCTGCCCATTCTAACCATGTGTCTTCAATATCGCCACCGACTGCTTATGACTTTATCAATAACGAGTGGCTGTTTAGTGTTTAATAGTTAGTGGCTGTCTCTAAAGAATGAGTTGGCAATTTTGTCTGTTCAGTTGATTCTGAGAATCCCTCAAAGGCGATTATTATAAAAACATCAGATTCTTTTGTCTAGCTGTTTTGTCAGCACCCAGCTTTCAGAACCATGCATTAGCACTGACAGGACATTACTATTGAAAACTTCAATTTCATCTTCAAATAGAAAGTGGCACTTCTCCACACGTTTCTTAACTTATCAGAGTCGCTTCCTGCGCACGCGATTCGTGTGGCAATTTCACGTTCAGGACTTCTTTGCTCACTAGACACTCAAGATATCTAAACATTACAACCTCTTCAATTTCGTTAACTATCAGTGGCTCAGCAGGTAGTTTATTCACACAGCGCAAGATTTTCCTCTTCTGCGTGCTTATTGCCAAACCTGTTTGTTAACCTACTTTCGAGAGCTCATTTATGTTGCATTGCATCTCTTCTCTTAAGTGAGATTAAATAAAAAAACAAGTTTTTTTTAACTGAAAGTAAGGAACGACGTAAAAACTTAAAACGAACAGAAATTATTCCGTATATGAAAGGGGCTGTCCCCTCCTCAACGCCAAAGTTTTTTATTGTTTAAAAAAATGGAGTTGTGAGAAAGTCAAACTTAAACGTAAAGGGCGAGGCGTTGAGGAGGGGACAGCCTCCTTCATATAGGAAATAATTTCTGTTCGTTTTTAGTTTTAACGTCGTTCCTTACTTTAAGTTAAAAAAAACTTGTTTTTTTTTATATTTAATTTTTGAACGTTTTTGAATTAATGCAGGTTTTGATTGTGGCTCACCGTACATGAATAATTACAACAAAATGTTCATATTAGTTTTACTTCTATTTGGTTTAATGGCTTTCTCGAAACTTGTTAAATTTTATTTACTAACTGTTATACTGGTAGGTTACAATGCCACCACTATTGGTGTTGTAAGGTATGGGTGTCACCACTTATTGGTGCAAAAATGGTGCTAAACCACTTACTGTAGGGAAAAGCCCCTGGCGGCGCCAAATTTTATGGGATGCCCGCGTCCACCACACCGGTTCTGTAAATATCGGGTTTGGTGATACCCAATTTACAGAAGCCTATACCCTGCCCCAGGGTATGATAACGTGATCGAGCTGTCAAATGGCCGCTTTAAGGCCAAGGCTACCCACCCTGGGTTACCGCTAATTTCTAACTATCTCCTTGGAGGTAACGAGCTGTCAATATAATAATGACGGTATCTCGTAACTCTGTTTCTACCCTGTTTGGGTTCCGGGAAAATTAGTACACAGTTTGTAGAAAATAGCTTACTTGTATTCTTCCAAACGGTCACAACAAACACATCTATAAACTCTCATTACAGACTCCCTATACGGGGTCTCAAAGTAGACTCCAAAATAATATTCATTCTGTACACAAACTTTGCATAGGGGTGGACCTTTGCTTGGCCCTGGCCAATCCTCTAAATCCCCATTCAAAATCCATTCTACTTTTTCTTACTTTTGCCTTTCAATGACTCAAACCAGGAAGTCCAAAATAGAATTTAGTTCAAAGCTTACTTATTGCGAAAGTATCTTACTTAGCAACTAGAATCCAACTTACGATTGAAAATTATCTTATAGGCAAATGTAATTACAGAAAATAAAATGGGTCATTTATCTGAAAAGAAAAGAAACAGGGGTGGAACCCCAACACTAACGTTTTTATTAGTAATAAATATACGTAACTTATGAATTAACTTACGTAACAAACTTCTATATTAATATATTTTTGATACTTATATTAGGGGGTTCACCCCCTAGTCAATACCTCGCTCTTTACGCTAAAGTTCAAATTTTGTTCTAATTCTTTAACAATGACCCCTTAATCACAAAGGCCTTTAATTAGAATAAATAGCTCTTATGAAAGTACTAAAAAAATATTTGGCTTAAAGAGCGGGGTATTGAATAGGGGGTGAACCCAATCATATACGTAATAATTTCTTTTCGTTTTAAGTATTGATGTTGCTCCTTACTTTCAGTTGAAAAACTTGTTTTTTTTTAATTTAATTTCTGATTTTTTTAAATAATGCTGGGAAATCAAGCGCCCTCGTCGTGGCACTGTCCCTTCCCCCATGACAACTTCGGCCATGGAACGATCCTCCCACATAAACCCCGACCCACCCCCTCCCCTACTACCAGAAGACATCTCCCCTGAAAAATTCTGTATACTTCCCAATAACCAATACTATATGTTAACAATAGGTAAAGTTCATAACTTTCAGCCCTCCCCCCGGGGACTTCGGGGGATTAGGACATCCTAAAAAACATATTTATCATATTTTCGACCATGCTGAACAAAATGGCTATCTCAAAATTTTGATCGGGTGACGTAGGGGGAAAAATGTGCGTGGGAGGGGGCCTAGTTGCCCTCCATTTTTTTTGATCACTTAAAAAGAGTACTAGAACTTTTAATTTCCGTTCTAATGAGCCCTCCCACGATATTCTAGGACCACTGGGTCGATGCGATCACCTCTGGGGAAAAAAAAAAAAAAACCAAATAAACACGCATCCGTGATCTTTCTTATGGCAAAAAAAATCCACATTTTTGTAGACAGGAGCTTGAAACCTCTACAGTAGGGTTATCTGTTACGCTGAATATGATGGTGCGATTGTCATTAAGGTTCTATAACTTTTAGGGGGTCCTTCCCCCTTTTTTCGAAAATCAGCCAAATTTTCTCAGGCGCGTAACTTTTGATGGGTAAGACTAGACTTGATGAAACTTATATATTTGAAATCAGAATTAAAATCTGACTCTTTTGATGTATTTATTGGTATCAAAATCCCGTTTTCTAGAGTTTCGGTTACCATTGAGCCGGGTCGCTCCTTACTTACAGTTCGTTACCACGAACTGTTTGAAAGGAGCGCTAGTGAGAAAAGACTTAGCTAATTTAAATAAATAGGTAGTTCTTTTATTCTCCATAATAGTATCAAAACACACTAGCATCGGATTGTCAATTGCATGTTAATGCACTTAAAAGAACATCGGGAGTTAAAATTACGCACAAAGCAAGGCACAGATGAAGACAAGTATCGATCAGTCGAATTAACAACTTTTAGGTCTTAGCTTTTGAAGACCAGCTGACCGGGTAAACAGTGTGGTTTAGGGCTTCAGTCGTAAATCTGACGCATGACTAGGGGAATCATTTTGATGGGCTTCAGACGACCGACATTTAGAGCCTTTCATCGTCAGGCCATGTTTTCTTTCTTTAAGGGTCGATACACATAATACCCCGAGTCTTTTTAAGTAACACTGGGCTTCTAAAATATTCATATACCCTTGTTTTTGCATACCTCTGAGCTTATCAGTTTAAGGCTAGATGGGGCCAGGGTGCTACACCGGTAAAGTGTTTTCCTAGTATTTGACCTAGCATAATTTAATGTATTAGGATTATCTGAATCTCGGGATTTGTAAAATTTGATTTTGAATGGATGTTCATAGCTTATTTTTTAGGTTTTTATCACAAATTTGACCTTGATTATGACTGAATATGGTCTCAGCCTGTTTAAAAAATCAGAGTAAGTTGTTTATATTTTAGTGCTGTACAACAAGTATGAAATCTATTGCACGAATTTGGATTTAGTCTAAAGAAAACTGATTCTTGTTAGCTAGTTCTTGGTGCTGTTGAAATTTCACTTTGAGTGAACCTTTCCAATTAATATTTCAGGTTTTTACTACACGTTTGAGGAGGAGTCTCAGTTTTGTGACACAAACCCTTGGAATCCTGGATCAACAGAGTTCTTATTTGAAGATTGGGGATTTCCAATATTTTTTGTTCAGTCGATTGAAACAGCTGAAAATATAAGCCAGGTAAATGATTCTTTGAACTGTCACATTTAAGGGAGTCGTATTAAAGGAATGTGTGTTCACCTCCCTAACGTATGTAGTGGTGGTAAAAAGATTTTGGGGTGCCCTCCTTCACATTCAAGGAGGTGCGAGACAGCCTTCCCTCACGTTCAAGTAATATCCAACGGCTTGCAGTAACAAATTAATGAAAAAGTTACCAATAATGTCAGAATGCATAATGTCAATATTGATATACCTACCTCAATTGTTGTTTTAGTGCTTCTAGACCTCATGAAGGCGTTTGACACAGTCCACCGTGGCCTACTCCTGGGAAATGAAAGGTGTATGGGATCCGAGGTAAAGTTTTTGATCTTATACGGAGTTTTTTTCGTGACCGGTGCCGATTTGTAAAGATGGCTTACACTCAATCTGAACAGCGTCCAGTTTTCTGTGACGTTCCTCAAGGATCTGCTCTTGTTTCGAATATTTTCGTTCTTTTGTTCATTAGTGGTATCTCTAGCTGTATCCCAAATTGTTGTTTTATTGATAGTGATAGAATAAAAAAATTCCGGAATAACACAGTGTCATTGTTTTCTGATGACACTGTAGCAATCAGCACTGCAAAGACAGAAGTTATGGATAAAAAAAAAGAGTTGTTTATATTTTTTTTAAATTCAATGTATATTAATAAACTTATAAATCCAAAAATACAACTAAAATTCATACTTACTAAAAATCAATTTGTAATTACACTCTTAAACGAAGAAATATCACTAACATATTTTATATATTCTGGTCAAGAATGTTTCTACTTCTAATCTCCTTATAAAGGACAGGAAACATCAATCATGTTAAAACAACGAGTGGAGTATTAATCTCTGTTGAAGATCGAGTGTCATATTCGTGGACCAAAGATCTCAAATTTGTTAAATTATCAAAAGATGAAAGATTTATGTCATGTTGTAGCTTAAAAAAAAAAAATGTGTATGGCTCTCTTAATCCAGATCCAGTCGAGTAGCATTATTTTGTACAACTCGTTCAGGCCGCAAAATGGAAGAAAATGAACCAAGCCAAACGCTAACACAGTACAGTATATATGGATTGATACTACTATTACTACTACTGACAGCTCACTGCACCACGAAGTCACCTGAGGCCAACACAGCTACGGTTGCTCTTCCTCCATCCCAATATATTCAAAGCCTGCTTTTTACACCCTCTCAAAAAGTTCCAGTTTCCCTTAAATTTTTTCTCTTTTTACTCTGATTGGGGATGGTCAGTCCCCAGATGGTCCTTTTAGACATTAGATGGTTAACTGAAAAGGACGATTTTTTGCAATCTGTCATCTATTATCCACTAAATGCGTCCTATCCATCTCAGCCTTTCTGTAATTACTGCGGTAGAAAGCGAAAACAAATCGTCCGCAGAATTTGCGGACAAATAAAGAAAAAGTTTTCCGATTATACCTAAAATACGAGAAAAAAAAATTAGAGACAGATTGTAAATGGTACTTGAATGATAAAATTTCATATAAAAAAACCAAGCATTTAGTAAAAAAAAAGAATAATAATTTTCCACCATGTGGTATAATTTCTTGAATCCAAGGATAAAAACCGGAGAACGAAATAATGACAAAATTTGGCGAGAATAACCCTATTCCCTGTACCCCTAACGAAGGATTAAACCATAAATTGCAAATAATTAAATTATAAATTGATTTGTGATTAAATATTATCAGGAATCTTCAGTTAAGATCCTAAGGTTGTAAAATCGGAATCTGACTGTTTAAATTGGTTAAAAGGAAACTTAACCAATTGGTTAAGTTGTTAAGTTTAAATTAGTTAAGATGAAACTTAACCCAATTGGTTAAGCGGTTAAGTTAAAATTAGTTGAATAGAAAATTAATAAAAATTAGTAATTCGGTTTTTCATGAAATAGATCTCATATTTCAGTTTTTTGTAGAAGTGGGTGCCAAACTAAAAAAAAAAAGAAACTTGGGTGAAAAATACAAGTCACCAAAAAACTTAGTTTCCACCATGAAGATTACTACATGAAGACTACGATCTTCAAGGATGTTTCTTTAGGTTGTTTCAAAAGTTATGGAACTTTTAGGCACATTTCTGTCAGTAGTACCACGTTGAAAGTCCACTTGAATGTCCATGTTAAACTATAAAAATAAATAAGGGAAATCATTGGAAGACATTTTATATCCATAAAGTTCATACATTAATAAAGACGAATTACATCTTCGAAGGAAAGCTATACATTCTTAGGGTATTTGTTGTTATATGTTTTTAGCTTTTTTTTCGCTGATTTTCACCCGCTTTTATTTTAAGTTTAGCTTTTCCTTTGGGGTGCATTTGTCATTGGAAATCAACAGATTGTTAATGTTTAAAGTTTTCCTGAGGAGAAGCGTTGTCAACAGTGACGAAAATGCGGTGTTGCCGTAAAAGCCTCATAACTTCGAAACATCCAAAGGAAAAACATATAAAGGCGTAGTTTTCAAGTCAAAAGCTCGAAGGTATCAATTAAAAACAGTTAACTAAAGATGAGTAATAGTATTCACAGGAGTATAATTTTATTTTACAATAAAAAGGTATATATTTTTTCTAATATTACTGTATTTCTGGACACAGGGGGGAGAAAGGGTTTTGGGTATTTGTCTTACCTCCTCCCCTATCCCATTCATGAGATTGGTCCAAACTTTCCTTGGCAAAAATTAAAAATCACGGGTAAATTTGCAAATTGTTCGTGTTTTGACAACTTACCCCCTCCCCTAAGGGTTGGATCTATCCCAAAAAAAGTGGGCACTAAAGCGTTTTTTGTGTTTCAAGAACAAAGAATCGTGTCGGTCTCCACTTATGCTTACTGTACAATTAGTCAACTTAGACCTGTGCGCTCTTGGATATGGATACTATTAAGATTTAGTAGTTTTTTTATTTATTTATTTATTTTATTTATTTTATTTCTTTTTTTTGAAAAAACAAAAGAAGAACTAATTTTTTAGTAAGAAAAACTAAGGAACAAAATATTTAAAAATAGTTGGGGATTAAGCCCTAAGGAGCCTGTGTGACCTGTATATATAATAATTTCTTTCGTAAAAGAATCTACAGGCAAAAAAAAGAAATAATAAAAAAAACACTTGTGGCGTGAAGAAATTTTGCTTTATTTCTTAATAATAAAGTATTTTTTGCAGTGTTATGAGAAGTACAATCGGCCGTCAGTCAAGGGCATCCCTCGAGATTGGCCTCTATGTGCCATCGAATTGAAATCTCCTATGATTGGTGCTGTCAACACCCCAACTTGTATTCGACGAGGAATCTTGGATAGTTATATAAATCCCCAACCAAGTAATTTATTTTTCTAGTTATTTTATCAGTATTCTTTTTCTGAAAGGGGAGGGGTCTTCGATAGAACAGGGCAATTTTTATTTATAGCATAGGATTCTATTCAGGAATCTCCGTAATTGTTCTGATGTAACCAAACTTGTGTGCTATAAGTATAAGGGTTTGATTTGGCATTGTTCTCTATTTTTTAATTTTGTATTATCTTTTTTGGCTCGTACTTCCAAAAATCCCAAGTTTTTTTTTTTTTTTTTTTTTTTTATTTCTCCATGATCTCTCGTATTTTTTACATAACTCACCTATTTTTCTTTTTCTTTTCGTTTTTTTTTTTTTTTTTTTTGGTGTGCGTGTAACTGAACCTCAAGCAACTGCACCACCTTGCAACTGAACCTCCGTGCAACTCAACCCCATTTAACTGAACCTCCGTGTAACTGAACCCCCCTGTAACTGAAACCCCCATGCAACTGAACCACCACGCAACTGAACCCCCATGAAACTGAACCACCGTACAACTGAACCACCGTGCAACTGAACTTCCGTGCAACTGAACCCCCTGCGCAACTAAACCCTCGTGCGACTGAACCACCGTACTCAGTTTTTCAATATTCTACAAATATGAGGCAATATCATTGGGTAAAGCACAAGTTAGAACCTTCACCTGTTCAACCTTGTTGGAGCTGTTTGTTTTTCGAAGTTATGATATAAATGCCTGTCGAAGAGATTCATCAAAGAAGATTCATAAAAAAGCTCTGTTTTGTTGTCACAAAAAGAAAGAAAATTGGACGTCACAAAACCATTAAAGCCAGATTTATTTCTCTTTTTTCATGTCTATTGCTGGGGGGTTCCCTTCGCCCTGTCATTGTCTACTCGTATAGGCGTTTAACCCATTCCCTCCCCCCGGAAAATACCCCCCACCTGTAAAATAACCCACGTGGAAAATACCCCCGCCCCCGCGGTTGGTTCGTTTTCAATCACTTTTGATTTGCAAAAAAGGACTAAACTATCAATTTCTGATCGAATGAACATCCTCTGAAGTTTCTACGACCGTATGGCGGAGGTGGGGGTGAGGAAGGGCCTGTCCTCCTCCTATACGAAATGAATTCTGCTCATTTTGGGGTTTAATTATACTCTTTACTTTCAAAATAACAGCTTAGACCAGACATATTCCCAGAAATCAAGAGGGATGAAATATCAATGTTAAATTTTTGCGTGTTTTTAAAGCTTTTTTGTCCTCCCTCCGAAAAAAATAACCCTTCAAACAAAAGTCCTAAATGCGGCCCTGGGGATTATATATCAATTTCTACCCCACCCTCCCCTTGTCTCTCCCTTATAACTAATTCTGTGTTTATTTGAAGGCGCAATGAGAGTTGGGGTGTTTTGGTATTAAAGTATACCCTTCGAGACATCTCAGTAAATTCCTAAACTACAAAACAATCGTAGAACCTCATTGTAGAAGTTTAAAGCACTTAAATGCAAATTTTCGAAAATTTAAAACAACAGGGCATTTACCTAAGCCGGTGAAATTTCTATAGACCTTAAAATATTTTGGCTAGTTAGTGAGGAAGGGAGCGGCCTCAAAAGGTACATTTTGAAGCCAAAACTTTCCATCTCTCATTGAGCCTTTAGATAAATACAGAATCAGTTCTAAGAAAGAGACAAGGGAAGGATAGAGGTAGAAATTGATGCATAATCCCCAGGGCTATGTTCAGGACGTTTTTTTGGGGGGTTATTTTTTCGGGGGGGGGGGCAAAAACTTTAAAAAACATCAAAAATGTGAAAATTATATTGGTACGCTGTTATTATAGAAGGAAGGAGTAACGTTAAACCCCAAAATGAGCAGATTTTATTCCGTATAGGAGGGGAAGTGCCCCTTCCTCACCCCCACCTCCGCCATACTGTCGTAGAAACTTCAGAGGATGTTCATTGGAACAGAAATTGAGAGTTTTGGTACTTTTTTATAAGTCAAGATTAATTGGAAACCAACTAGTCGCGGGGGGAGGGGTATTTTCCGGGATTAATTTTCACGGTATTCTTTTCCAGGGGTATTTTGCGGAGTGTTCAGTTACACGAGATTTCAGTTACACTAGGGTGCAGTTGCTAGGGGGTTCAGGTACAAGGGGGTCGAGTTGCACGGGGGTTCTGTTACACGAGGGTTCAGTTGTAATGGAGCCCATTTTTTGAGTTTTTTTTAGGCTTGTGTAAACTTAAATTGGAATGAGATGAGTCAGTCTAAGTTCGTAGCTGAGCTTGCAGTCAGGAAATGCCCAAATTTGTCAACCTTCTAAGGGTTTTCAAAACCCCTAATAAAATATTTACGGCTTTCCAAATTAAAAAATAAATAAATAAAATTGCAAACAGGTCCCAAAACAAGCAAGATGATATGTGGCCAAAATCAAACAAGCAACCTGACTACATGGAATTCATAACCTTGCCCCAAATCTATCACTTTGACACCTATACTACTTATTGGGTACTATTTCAATAAATATAGTTCTCCCGGAAGTATGCTCCTCTCCTCCCCAAAAAACTTCAATATTTTAAACAGCTGCTAAAAAGCCTAAAAGTACTGTCTGGGCTTTCTTTAAGTACAAAAACAATGACAGAATAAAACCTTTATTCCTGTTACCAGTTCATGGACCAAACTCTCGCCAGATGTCGAAGCAAAAGTAAGAAGTGGCAGTTTCAATCTACCAAAATTCGATCTACGAAGGTTTGACCCATTTCAAGAAACTATTGGCCAGCGTCAAGATTCACCCGAGTCTTGAAGATTCCCCCCAAATTTATTGGTTGGATAACAACAACTCTCTTGTGCACCACGACAGTCTTGAAGATTCTTGAAGAAGAGTCTTGAAGATTCACCCGAGTCTTAAATATTCCCCCCCCGAATTTATTGGTCGGATAACGACAATTCTGTTGTGCACCACGACAGTCTTGAAGATTCCACGAGTCTTGAATATTCCCCCAAATTTATTGGTCGGATAACGACAAATCTGTTGTGCACCACGACAGTCTTGAAGAAGTCTTGAAGATTCCACGAGCCTTGAATATCCTCCTCCCCCCATTTATTGATCGGATAACAACAGATCGGGATGATGATGATGATGATCGGGTATGCAAACTATGCTGGTCTGAAATAGGTCGAAATAATCTTATAAACGCAGATGGCAGCTCTCTAGCTAAAAACTTGAACACAAATGTCAAGCATGATAATTGATGCAGGGACCCTAATGACAAGTACTCTTCATGCTTTCCAATTAATATCAGGCATCGTTGATGAATTGAATTCAGTTTTCGCAGGTGGGATTTAAAAGTTGATTGCCAGATCATTGCACAATACTGTAAATGGGGTTTTATAAGAGCGTTGTGCAGGAGGACCAGCGTTTTCTGCGGCAAAGCGCTTTTCAGTTTTTTCATTATTCCAAAATTCCGGGATAGCTTCAACTCTACTGCTTGAGTATGATGTACGAATGATAGGTTCTCATCGAGGAGGATTCCTAGGTATTTTGCAAAATGCTTTTCTGGCCGACTAATCACACCTCTGGATGTCTGGATACCACATATCTCCGGATGGACACTTCCAACCCGGGAAAAAAAATAGAACGCAAGATTTCTCAACATTAATAACAAGTCAGTTAGCATCCATCCAGAGATACGTCACCTCCAGAACCTCCCTCAGTTTAGACATGAGTGTTGTCTTATCCGTTTCACAGCAACCAAGCGTGGTGTCATCGGCAAAGGCTACGAGCTCATCATCTTCACCTTCGGACTGGAGGGAGTTTTCATCCTGGCACAAGTTACAGCAGTGAAGATTTGTTTCTGCCGGGTTCAGCACTCGGCTCAGATCGTTAACATGGATCAGGAAAAGTAATGGTCCTAATATTGATCCCTGGGGTACACCGCAGTTAAAGAGCACATCGTTTCCAGGATCTTCTCCCAAATAAATCCTGCGGTCCCTCAGATATGATCTGAACCAATCCAGAGCTTCACCTCTTATTCCTAGATGTTCCAGTTTCCCGAGGAGAATTGAATGGTACATGCTATCAAATGCTTTCCTGATATCAAAGCAGAACCGCTGCAGGTAGTAGACCAGAATCCAAAGCTTTGTTTATCCATAAACTTAACGCAGTTAGTGCATCCTGTGTGGAGTGCCCTGGTCTGAACCCAAACTGGCGATTATTAAGAAACCCTTTCTTTTCCAGAAACTGGAGTAGCTGCTGTTGCATAGGTTTTCAAAAACTTTTGAAAAAACTGAGAGGATAGAAATAGATCTGTAATTAGCCGGGTCAACTCGAGAGCCCTATTTGTGCAGTAGAATTATTCTAGTTTTTCTTAGCAGTTCTGGGAATGCGCCCTTGTGCAGTGAAAAATTTATGAGGTAAGTAAGGGGCTCTATTATTGAAGGGGCAACTGCTTTTAACACTTTGGTATGTACTCGGTTGAAACCAGAAGCCGAATTGCCTCTTAGATTTAGTACGATTAGCAGAATTTCAGATGAAGAGACAGGTGCTATTGCCATGGACATAGTGCATGCCGGGCCAAGGTAATCTTTAAAACTCTTTGCAGAATTCCCAACATAATCTGCTGTTTTTCTGCCCGCTTCTGCAAAAAATGTTCCCAGTGCATTTGCGACGTTATCTGGTCTTGTTACTGTCCCCCCCTTTACAGATAAATTAGATGGAAGCTCAGGCGGGGGGCTGCAGGGACGCAGTATAGAGTTAACAACCTTCCATATTTTCCGAGAATTTTTGCCACTTTCAGCTATTTTCCCACTAAAATAATCTCGTTTAGCTTTACGTAAAACTGATCGAAGACATTTTTTATATTTTTCATATTTCTCCAGCGTTGCAATGCATGCCATCCACAGTTTATTTTTCCTGTTAATACACTGGAGCAGTCCATGACTAATCCAAGGGCTTATGGGTTGATTTTTCCGTCCCTTCCTCCTTGAACGCTTTTCACAACAGCAATCCGTATATATTCTCATGACAATGTTATGAAATTCCTCAAATCCTGAATTAACATCATCTGTATTCATAACACTTTCCCAGGATGTGCTCTCCAGATTTTGATTAAGAGTTTTCAAGTTCTCGTCATTCAGTTTCCAGGTAGTGAACCCCTGCTTAATCGAAGCATTAGGCTTTGGATATTTATGCTGTATGTTGAAATTTGTAAGCAGAGGGAAGCGATCTGAAGTGTCGAATAGCAGAACTGAGGCTGATGTTGGAGGCAGAGTCGAAAAAATGTTGTCAATCAGTGAGTAGGAAGTGGCAGTTACTCGGGTTGAAATCGTCATCGAGAGGTACATATTCGAAGCAGACATCATACTAAGCAGATCTGTCGCACCGGAAGATAGAGGAAGAGTAAGATTGATGTTGAAGTCCCCCATTAAGATAGCTTCATTCCCTTGTTTCTCTAGATGATCCGATATTTGGCTTAAGTTTTCCAAGAATGAAGAAACAGATCCTGCCGGTGGGCGGTATACTTCTCCAACTGTTAATTTCTCCTGTGAAGGTAAACATATTTCCAGGAAAAGTGATTCATAAATTCCTTCTATATTCCGGGTTAATTCTTTGTTAATGCATACCGAGTACTCTTGCCGTGTGTAAATAGTTAAACCTCCTCTCTTCAATGCTGTTCTGTGCAAAAAATGGGAAGTATATCCAGGTATTTCCAGAAGGGTATCTGTTTGTTTTGTTAAAAAGGTTTCGCAAAGTCCGACTACATCTGGCTGCAACTGTTGACAAAGAGTCGCTATATCCACGACCGATTAGCATAACCCTTGACAGTTCAGTTGAAAGACAGTGAACTGATAGTCAGAGCGTCCCATACTTAAATTACACACTTCTTCATAACGGCTTCTAGGAAATTTACTTTTATCAAATAACGGGGTATCTGATTCATTATTAATTTCTAAATCAAAAATATTGTCTAAATCCAAAAAATTTTCTTCCACCTCTACTAATCTAGCATTACTTTGGCTTGTTGACGAGGAGGCACCCCCGGGAGGATTAGAACAGGAATTCATTACTTACCAACATACTGAAGAGAGTCAATGGCTGTACCTTTGAGAAGAGCAGTAGACCACTCTGAAGTTTGTAAACCCGAACTTTTCTTGTAACTCTGGAAAAGAAAAAGAAAGCAAGAACACACGAAAAGGAAAAACATCTCATTGTATAAACAGAAATCAAGAATACGCAAGCGGCAAATTATACATAAACACTCTCTCATGGCGCAGTTATAATATCTTTTAAATTTAAATTTTTCATCAATTTTACTACTCTAATTTTACCAATATTCTCTCCTAATTACTTTCAGTATTATAGCTGCCCCACAAACCTCACAAAATATTAACCAAAAAAAAAGAAAAATTCTAAGCGTCCGAATTAGAATCATTCGCATCGTCCGAGCCAGCGCGGGGAAGCTTGAGCGGATCGTAGCATTCGTCTGGAAACTTCATCCACTGAGCCGTCTTTGATTCTTGGTTTCTAACCAAAGTTTGATCCCTTTTTGGATCAGACGCGTTTCCGCTATTTTCTCACTCGCTACTTTTGAATTTCTTAGCTTATAACCAAGTGATAAAAGTTATTTGCGTCGTTTCCCAAGATCAGCTGGCAAGTCAACAGATACGCTAAAACCGGTTTTTTTCAGTTTACCACACTCTTTCATTATTTCTGACCGACGAAAATTTTCAAGGCTAGCGAAAATCGGATCAGCGGACTTTTTTCGTTGCGCGCTGTTTCTCAGTATTAGACCGCTAGAGCCAGACGACTCGGCATTTGACGGATTCTTCGAAATTCTGTATACCACATTCATCGGTATCTCATTCGCGGTAGCTATTCCGAGTTTTGATTCGAAGAAACCAACTACTTTCTGACGGAGATCTTCGCCATCTGAAGATTCTCTAGACCGTGGATAACAAGATTGTTTCTTCTCGAGTATAGTTCTGACCGAAGAGCGGTCGATTTAACTCTTAAAAGCTCGGATCTGAGCGACCTGTTTTCCGACCATAGAAGTTTATTTTCCTGCTGGAGATTTGCGAATTTCTGCAGGACTTCGTCCATTCGTTCATCAAAATATTGTTTAGTGAGTGCCATAATTCTCAACTATATTGCCACTGTGCCTTCAAAAATTTTCAAAAAAACATGGAGTGATACTTACTTGCAAGGGCCCCTGTATGGTAATAGAACCAACTATCACTCGGGGCCCGCTTTCAGAAAATGCAGTGTTTGAGAAATCCAAATTTGACGTTTCTCCGA
Organism: Artemia sp. Qi Xiang Cuo; assembly: GCF_049724085.1. Classification (NCBI taxonomy): domain Eukaryota; kingdom Metazoa; phylum Arthropoda; class Branchiopoda; order Anostraca; family Artemiidae; genus Artemia; species Artemia sp. Qi Xiang Cuo. The sequence continues at coordinate 10,318,004 of NC_142801.1, forward strand.
CCAGCGTTAGTGAACTATCCAATCAGTAATTATCCAATCTCAAATTCACTCTCAGGATTATCGTCACTATAATCCCAAGCCAATTGTTGTTACGAAATTCACTGAATTAATAATGTTCATAAGTTATCCGATTTTAGATTTTAGATGTGTTTGCTCTGAACTCTGAAATAAGTCTTGAATATTCCCCCCAAATTTATTGGTCAGATAACGACAACTCTGTTGTGCACCACGACAAAATTTAGGTTGGGTCAAACCGGTCCGGACAAAGTGATGAATTTGCATATCAAAGCAGACCCTTGTCAATAACAGTCAAGAGTATGCTTGAGCGTAAACGTAAGGCGTGTCTAAAGTCTGATTGAAATCGTAATTCTCTTCGTAGGCTAAAACTATTCACGCTATAAACTTGGAACGTTGCTGTTCAGTTATGTTGTTATGCGACATTGCTGATCAGGTTGTTGTATTTTCTTTCTTCGTGACCGATGGTATTTTAAATAATAAGTGTTTTATATTGTACTCTATTTAGATAGGAAAAGTTCTGTTTAAGATGAATGGACTGAAAAATGTCCTATTGTGGTGCTGTGGGTTTGATCTGAGCTTGGTAATACTGAACCCAGAATTAGAGCTCAGCAACATACTGCAGGGCTCTGAATTCGATTCTGGTGATGAAGTTAGGCGAAAGTGTCTCCGTATTCAAACTCTCAATCTTTTTTATTGTCAATTTCCTTACACGGCCATGCCGATCAGTGGCACTTCTTGTCATAATAAATGAAAGGGCACTAAACATATAAAAATCACAGCCATACCCCTTGTCACACAAATATATATTTTGATTCAAAATAGCACAAACAGAGCCCAGCTAAAACCTATGATATTAAAATATCCAACTATCTGTAAAAAATAAAATGAAATAACTCCAGGTTCAGATTAAAGAAAAAAAACGTTTGAAATCAACATTGAATAAAAAGAATAATGAACTAAAACAAAGAAATATGTACGATTATTGATGAGCAAGTCTAGTATTAAAAATCTTGACAAACGAGGGAATAAAAATATTTGCGTAATGTATATGTCGTGGTGGTACCGGCTGAATTTTGGTACTGGTTCAGCTACTTGTTGTGGGAGTGGTTGGCGCGAAGGGAGATGGTCAGGGTGGAGGATTTTACGAAGCCGCGGATTTGCCAAAATACCGACACCAAATTTGAAACATAATTCATCATACTAATCTAAAGAAGAAAAAGTGGAATGGAGAAAAAACCTAGTGTCTCATCTTCTACTCTATTTGAATAGATAAAGTTTTGCTCAAAATAAGTGAAATGTAATATTGTAAAACTTAATAAATGAATCGGAAATGAAACAGCATCTAAACTATTCAAGCTATAAATGCAAAATATCTCCTTAAATAAATGCTCTAATATAATCATTCAATTTGATAGTTTCCCTTTGTTCATGACTGATAACATTCCAAAGAGTATAGTGTTTCATCTTTCACCCTGTTTAGATAGAAAAAGTTTCGTCTGAATGGGAAATTCTTTTAGCATAATGTTTCTTCTTGTACCGTGTTTGGATAGATAGAAGTTATGCTTAAAATCAGTGGAATGTGAAATTCTTAAAACCAATAGTAAAATGAAAAAGGAGCTTAAGTATTCAAGTTATGTGAAATTTTCGCTTGGAAAAATGCTCTAATACTAACGTTCAATTTTCTGGTTTTCCTTCGTTCGTGACTGATAAAATTTCAAAGAGCATACTGATTCATCTTGTACCTTATTTAGATAGAAACATTCTGTTTGACATCAGTGATATTTAAAGACCTGGGATTCGAATCCGGGGATGAGATAAAGCGTCTCCGTAATAACTCAAAGAAGAAAGAATGACATTTATAGACTTGATAAAGCAAATTATCTCCTTATCAGAATGCTCAAAAGAGTAAGATCATTCTTGTTCATAGGTAATTTCTGCTCTTGTTTCGTCTTATTCAAAAACGTGAATCATGATACTTGAAAAACTGATCGAGACTTGGAACTCTTAGTTTGTGGCTAACCTGGGAGTGATGGACACATCAATCAATCTTTTCAGTGACGAGGCTATGAAAAGCTGGAAAAAAAAATCAAATCTGTCTGATGGCTAAACAAACAAAAAAAATCCGTCAAATACTTGAAAATAAATCTTTTAAGATTCGTAGTTGAAGCTTTTCGGTATCCTCTCGCACTTGTCAGCTCAGCTATGTCAAAAACTTTATATATATAAACTCCAATTGTGGATAAATTATATGAATAATTAAGAGGTGACTTAGGTATTCCCCCCCCCCCGTAGAATGTGCATATCTACTTTGTAATTCTGCCATGACTATTGTTTGCTGCTTTAGTTCATTTGCATTGCATGGGTATTGTTTGCTGCTTTACTTCATGCTTTAATTACTTGTTTTATCTTTTCTTCTTGATTGTACACGTCCTTCTGCCACAAAGGAAATAGAAAATTTCCTTGCGTTTTGCCCCTGCTATTCTCTTTGACCCACAGACAAATTTACTTTTCTTTAGTCAATTTCTCACCCTTAGAGCTCGTCTTCTTTTCACCTCAATAAAACTTTCTTCTGGAAGAAATAGAAGAGTTTTTTCCGCCTGCATAATTGGTGTAATAAATTTTACCTTAATTACCTTAATTCGCACTTCGGAGTGAAATTAAGGTCCATGCTGAATCTGTTCTACTCCGCGTCAATAATGGTAATTTGGAACGTCACTGTGATATGGGCCCAGTGATGTTGCATTAGTTGGCAGCTGAGAGGGATGGTCTGTCCAAGTTATATTTCCATGGCTTGTTGTTTCAGTCTTTGTCAACTCTTGACTTAAAGGAGGCACTAGTAGATGCAATCGTAGTTTTCTTTTGGAGGTTGTTCAAGTTGTTGAAAATATGCTGAGTAAAAGGTTTTGGCGCATTCTGGTCTTCACTCTTTGCTTTGCTAGCTTCTGCGAGTGTCCAATTCTCGATTCTCTGGAGGTCTGATTGCGGGCTTTGTTGAACAGCTGGTGCGAAAAGCTAGAGTCATCGGCGTAAAGCGTGATGTTATTTATTGAATATGTACATTCTTTCCTACCCCCACAGCCCTTTTATTACTTTTTGTAGAGTTTTTTTTTCAGATTTTGAACATACCTTTATAGTTGTTGTTGTTTTTGTTTGTTTGTTTGTTGTTTTTTTTTATGCCTTATTAATTGTCTGCTATTATTTTTTTTTTTGAGGGGGGGGGGTCTAATAAAAAGTTTTCCTGAAAAAATCATTATTATTAATCATTATTATAAAACCGTTCAAACAGACCACGCAGCCTAGTAAAGGTCGAACCATAGCCCGTAGTGATCGAAAGTTTAAACATGTATTCTATTGAAAAATGTCATTATCATTATTATGGTGATGAATAAATAATAAATATTATTATTATTTAAGTACTAAATAATGCTATAATAAACATGTAATAAAATATAATATATAATCAAATTACGTAATAAATGAAATAAATGTAATAATAAATAAAACTAAATAATGAATAATAATATTATTTAATGATTGTAGCACTGTAAACTCTTTTATCTATATTTACTGATTTCTTTAGGTTACAATCTTGTTTTTATAGGTATGTTCTGTGACCCTTTGGGAGATAAGAATATTTTTGCCACAGTTATGCCCACCAATAGTTCTACTGACACTGTACAAAATAGGTAAGTCAAGTCTATTAAAGGTATTCTCTCGTTGCAATTTTGAGATGAAATTAAATTTACATGAAATTAGATGAATATTCTAATGAAAGAAGAAGCTTCCAATAAAACTATTTTGTTAATAGCAAAATTTTTGATGGGTCATTTATGTCAAAGCAAAATTATATAATTTATTATTACAATATTTCACCCTGTTTTAATATATGTATTATACCGTTCAAACAGACCACGCAGCCTAGTAAAGGTCGAACCATAGCCCGTAGTGATCGAAAGTTTAAACATGTATTCTATTGAAAAATGTCTACTGAGGAATAATTATTATATACGCTCATCTTAATAGTTAAAGTGTATAGCAAAAATGAATTTTGTAAAGTTTTGAAAAAGAACTTGAATTTTTTTTTTGAAAATTGTAGTGGTATTGAGAAAAAAAAGCGCCCATTGAAATCGTCAGTGTCAAAAACCTTAAACTGGAGGTTTTGAGCCCCCCTCCCCTGCCCATTTTGAAAAACAAGGAAATTGCTTGTTCATATGGGTACCATTGACCGGTCTCCTTTACTTTCTTTTTTTTATTTTCGCCAAGGCTAGCAGGCCAGCATAAAATTATAGAAATACCTTTATTGGCTCATTTCAAAAGCTATTACTTAATTTTACACACCTTCTATAAAATCGTATTGACAGCCAGGGCCGTTTGCAGAATTTTTTTTTTTGGGGGGGGGGGGGTGAATTATAAATGGATTTTTTTTGGGGGGGGGGATACGAAAAAAAATCAAAAAACGCATAAAAAAATTGTTTATATTCACTTTTGTTACGTTATTACGAGTCGGACAAACATTTCGGGGGAGGGGCGGAGGGGTTCAAACCCCCTTCCCCGTGGATACGGCCTTGTTGACAACACTGAAATAAGTTCTGACGAAAACTGCGTTTTTGCGTTATATATGATGCATTGTTATCCATATAACTTCATTATATCATGCTAAAATGCTCTCTACTTTCATGTTAATGTTATTTTCAGTGGGTCAATTTACTTTCATTTGTAATAACTTCATATTACAGCTCCAGGAAAGGAAAGGTAAAATTCGCTCTTTACTAGGTTCTAGGCAACGAAAGGCCAAAGGCTTTTTTCATTAAAGCTACACACTTGTAAAATTAATAGTCAACAAAGATGGTCTTATCTGCAACAACCATTGTAGAATAATCGAGAATAATGTGGCCTCTTTATATTTTCTTTTTTTCGGCCATTTCCTACAGAAGTGGTGGTCGTAGAAACTTTTGAGAGGGTGCATTAAATTTAAAATTTTAGAGCTCTTTTAAGAGTCCAAAGTGATTAAAATGGCATTCTTCACAAAAACTGGATTTATTGGCATCTTTTTTGTAATAATATCATAAAAAAGGCTAATCCCATCGCTTCAACAGTTGCCTATTTTGTGGGCCATGACTTCAAGGGGGTCGGCTTGGCTCTTTTGATGGGTCGCCGATGTGAGCTTGCCTAAGAAGGGTTGATCTGGAAAAATTATGTTTTGATATGATGCAAGTCAATGCCTACGTTTATTATTGTAGATCTGTTGTCATATACAACAGTTCACTCATTTCTGTGTTATATCAAATACTCTGAATCTCTTAACGATGCAAGTGTTTCTGACCCATTGAGGAAGGCCAAGAAAAAGCTTCTGGTATTTGTTTCATTGTTCTTTAGTTCCATTGTTGTTTAGTTTTTGTTCCAAAACTTCTTTATTATTAAATAAATTGACTATATATTCAATATACTCTATAAAATAACAATATATTCAATAAAATAATTCAATAAAAAAATATTCAATATATTCAATAAAACACCTTATATTCAATAAAATAAATTAACTTTCTATTTTGTAAGATTTGAATTCTCTTTAAATTATAAAAGAAAGAATCAGCCCAAACATAACAACTATATTGAATAGAAGGATAAACAAGAGTAAAATAAAGGGTTCGCAAAACTTTTTGCGGAAGGAAATTTTTGAGTCTATACAGAATCCCAGCTCCTCTTGCAATTTTTTTTAGATATTTTTAGAATTTTTTAGGTTCTTTCCATGACAATAATTCGTCAATGATTAAACACTAGCCGTCATAACATCGACAACAGATTTATAAGTTTATATTTTAGTAATAAGTATATAATAGTTTAGAAACAAATTTCGGCTATATATTTGCACATCAGGGGGTGGGGGTAAAGTATAGCATATATTAAATGCGTAACCTAACCTAGGTGCTTTTCCCCCCTAAACCCCAAAATGAAGTCTCCAAAATGAAACTAAACTTAAGTCTATGTATAGAACATCTTAGGATGATGCCATCACGTCATACAGATAACTAATATAGAAATCACATTTAAAAAAATGTTGTTTTTGTTGAAAATTGCATTTTATTTTAGCGCTATCAAAACGGATTCATACAAATAAAACTAAAAAACACCTCGATATGAGCAGTAGCGTTTAAATGAGGTATTAAAATTCTCACAACAATCTTGTGGCAGCCTGTTAGCCCCGGTGAAAAAAAAAGAAAATAGAAAAAGGAGACATCACTACTACCCATACAAAAACCAATTTTCTGTGTTTTTCAATACGGGGGATCAAAACCTCCAGGGACCCGGAGTTTTAACTCAGCAACCCACTGCAGGGCCCAGAATTTGATTCTGGTGATGGGGTTATGCAAAAGTGTCTCCATAAAATCCAAACAAGAAGAAGGCATATTATGGTTGCAGCGGTAGCTGCACCTAATAGAGAACGCTCCCTAGCCCATAGTATCAAAAATTTTAAAAACCGCTTATTTTAAGTGTATAGTGAGAAACAATTGCTATTCATAGCTGATTCAGGAACGGTACGTTTAGTCTAAATAGTACAATTCTATTAAAAACCATAGGTTAACAGTAAATACCATTGGGATCACCATTGCCGGAAACCCAATGCAGGATACTTAGAGGCCCCCCCCCTCCCACCACCTTGATCAATATTGAAAATTCCTTTCTTTAGATGGGTGGCACTGATGTGTCCTCACTGGCGGTGAAATGGAACATCATAGAGAGATGTTTAAGGGCTCATTTGAAAGGAAATCACAATATATTATACTTTTTTAAGTAACAAAAGTAATATTTAATTTAAAGTGTAATTTTTGGAGAAAACTGCGTCATCATATATAAGATGACTAGTGATGTCATAAATCATAGGTTACATTCATGAATGACGTCTTATTAAAACTAAAAAGATGTACAAAAGCAATATAACGTCATTTGCAATGTTGCTTTAAAGAGTGGCATAGATAAAAGTGACAATAACGTGGTTCGTTCTTTAGTAAGGTTCTTACTAATTTCTTATAGAAAAGGCATTTTAATATTTTTGGGTATAGTTGGCTAGAGTTTGTTCCTTAATAGGTTGCATCTAACGCTTCAACAAAAAATACTAATGTAATTACAGTTTAAAAAAAAAAATATCTCTGCAATATCTAATATAAATCTTTCGTAAAAAAAAAAACAAAAAAAAAAAAAAAAAAAAAAAAAAACAAAAAACATTGCAGAGTATAACGGTTACTACAAAGCGTATCGTCAGTTGGGTATCAAAAGGACGTATCTCCATGATTATAAATTTTCAGAAGAGCAAAAAAGAAACCTCATAACTGTTTTATTTCCCCTTCATTAACCGTAAAATATAAACGGAACGATATATAAAATCAGTATTGGAATCTATAGTGATAACAGTGGTCAAATGTAGCTCTGAAGCATGGGCGCTCCGAAAACCGGATGAAGATTTGCTGGATGTTTTCCAAACTCCCTACGGATTGTTCTGAGTACCCGGCTGACTGACCATGTTTCAAACTGTAGGCTCTACAAAAAGTGTGATTCAAAAAAAAGAAAAAGGTCGAGATGGCTAGGGCACCTTCTATGGATGAAGGATGACAGATTGCCGAAGATTTTCCTATTTGGCCAACCTTTTAGGGCTAAGCGGAAAGCAGGTTATCCTCGGTTGGGGTGGGAGGATGTCCTAAAGAAAGATTTAAGGGAAATAGGAACTTCCTTGGAGGGTCTAAAGAAGGAGGCTTTGAATAGATTAGAATGGAAGAGTAGCGTGCGTAGCTCTGTTGGCCTCAGGCGGCTTGGTGCTGTGGTGAATGGTTAGTTGTAGTTGTCGCAATACGTATCATTCCGCTTTGGTTTTACGGTTATCAGAGAGGAAATGAAACAGTTGTGAGTCTTCTTTTCTGCTCTTCTGAAAATTTAAAATTATTGAGATACGTCCTTTTGATACCCTACTGACGATATACACCTTAAAAAGCAGACTCTTTGGCTGTTTTGATGTCATTTTAATTTGAATTTTTAAAATGTATTAATAATATGGAGTGTAAAAAGTTGACGAAGTATAAGTAAACTAATTATAGTTTTGAAATCAGCATGTCCAATTAACTCAAAATAGCTAAAAATCGAAGGATTTTTTTGACATATTGTTCCCCGATGCTTATCTTCGGTTGTGCTCAAATGATTTTGTTTCTATTGTATTTTGGGACAGTTTGTGATTTTGGGTGAAATTTGTGAACTATCTAGGTGTAGGGGAAAAAACAGAAAAGGAATGAGACACATCCCTGCTTCCCATGTGAAAAAGTGATTTCCCTTGTTGTTCAAAATGGGGACTGTTTTTCTCGTGCATAGGTGTTTCGACCGGGGTAGGTCTAGTGGTGCAGATTTTGTGCTAATCTGACATCATTTTCGGGGGTCTTAAGGCTATTTTTGAAGCTTCCATAAATTAGTTTTCACAATATGCTTTTACTATTAAAATTAGCCGAAATTTCAGTTAGTATTCCAAAATCGTGTTTTTGAACAATTTGTGATTTTTGGGTTGAATCATTTCCATTTTTTGAGAATTTTTATAGCTGAAAAAAAAATACTTATTTAATGTTGAAATTAAGTTAATTAAAATTTTGAAATAAAACTAATGTTGAAATAAGAAATTAAATGAAGTTACCTTTGAAATTTATTAGGATAGATAATTGCCACAGCTTGGCTTGAACTTCAATCCTTATATCCTTAAGGAAATTATCTTCGCCATTGTGCTGTGTGAACTGATATGTATAGAAAGCTAACTTAGTTTAATATGAATTATAACAATGGTATAGCGTCATTATGTTCGTTCAAATTGCAAGGTAGTAGTGTCATTAGTAGTTGGACTAGGTCGTACCAATGATTTCGACTACAAATTATCCAAATCCAAAGAGGAAGAAGGAAAATCCAGGAAATCCAGGAAAAAGAGGAAGAAGGAAAATCCAGGAAAGTGGAAATCCGAAAAGGAAAAAAAATGATCCAAATACAGAAATTCTAACAAGTAACCGAGAAATGTGAATTTCAATGTTGTTTCCATCTTTATAGAGTTAGATGTTTCGAACTAGGTATGCCCCCTCGCCTCCCCTTTCTAAGTAATTAAACTAATGAAAACATTGAAAACAGGTAAAGCTTTTTAATAAGACATTAAACTTTGAAAGAAAAGAAAAACATATTTATAAAAATAATAATAGAAGTCTAAATTGATTGTGGGGAAAAAAATAAATATAGCCCTTCCCCTGACTCTGATCCTGCTGGATTGATTGAATATATTTCACTTTTTCGGTACGTTTTTTCTTTCTGAAAATATTCAGTAGTGTTCTAAAATGTGTTTTATCCCTTTTTTCCAATTGCTGAAATAGCTGAGAAATAATAATATAAGTCTGAATTGGTATGAGTGAATAATATATCAATTTAAATTGACTGCGGGCAAAATAAAAGAAATAAAAGATATCTAGCCTTTCCCTAACTCTTACATCGCCCGATTGATTGAATTTAATTCAGTATCTTTTTCTTACTGAAGATATTCAGAAGTGTTCCAGAAATGTTTTATCCCTTTTTTTCTTGTGCTGAAATCGCTTAGAAATCATAGAGTTCGTGGTAACGAAACACAAGAATGTAGCGACTCTGTCCAATAGTGACCGAAACTCTAAAAAACAGAATTTCGATATCAATAGATACATCAAAAGAATCGGCTTATTATGCTGATTACAAATATGTAAGATTCATTAAGTTTAGTATTTACACTAATCAAAATCTACGAGCCTGAGAAAAAAACCCATAAAAGTCAAGGAATCTTAATGAAAATCACACTTTCAGATTGAGCATATCAGGGAACCGTACTGCAGGGGTTTCAAGCTCCCATTCACAAAAATTAGAAATTTTAAATTTTTTGCCAGAAGAAAAATCATGGATGCGTGTTTATTTATTTATTATTTTTTCCAAGGGGTCGAACCGATGGTCCTAGAATATCCGGAGAGGTCTCATTCGAACGGAAATTAATAGTTCTAGTGTTCTGTTTAAGTGACAAAAATATTGGAGGGCAGCTAGCCCCCTCCCACGCCCTATTTTCCCCCAAAGTTGTTTAATCAAGATTTTGAGAGAGCCATTTTGTTTAACATAGTTAAAAGATTTAATAAATATGCCTTCGGGGATAACATGACCACGCCCCCAAGTTTCTGGGGAAATGGTTTACGTTTAGTATTTGTTATTGGGCAGTATTCAGACTTCTTTTTTGGGGGGGGGGGGCTTTTCTACTGGGGTGGGTTTCTACGGGAGTAATTTTCCATGGAGAAGGAGGGGAGTTCCCGAGGCAACTTTTCTGGGGAAATTTTAAGCTGGGAAAATTTAACAGTTTTATTTGTCTTACTTTCTGTTTGCCGACTCAATTTTGTATGTGGAGATGATCCAGGGGAATTGCCCGGGGGAAATTTTCAGCGGAGTTGGTATTATGTGGCCGATTTTTCCTTGGGGGGGGAGGGGGGTGTCGCGGGCGAAATTCTCTATGGGACAATTGTCCACGAGAGCAACTTCCCAATTAGGGGGGGGGGGGGGTTCGGGAAAAAATGTCCAAGGAATATGGGATTTCCGGCATGATTTGAAAAACGATTTGAAATTAAAGCCTTTTTCAAATGAAAGTTGCTAAGGAGGATTTTTTAGGCGGGATCGTCCACAAGAAATTTTACGGGGAGAATTTTCAACGAGGATGGAATTGTCTGGATTTTCCGGGTGGAAGTGTATTTTACGTGGGAGGAACTTTCAACGGTGGAATTTTCCTTGATGGGAGGGAATTTTAAATGGAAGGGGAGGGCAGATTTTCCGGCATTATTGGAAAAAACGACCAGAAACTAAATAAAAAAAAACAAGTTTTGTCTGCAACTGAAAGTAAGGAGCAACGTTAAAACTTACAACGAACAGAAACTATTCCGTACATGAGGGGGATATCGTTCCTCCTCAATACATCGTTCTTTCACTGAAGTTTGACTGATTTTGTAAGAACGGCTCCTGAAACACAAGGGCCGTTTAATTTGAATAAGAAGTCTTTTTAAAAGTACTAAAAAAACTTTTAATAATAATGAAAGTCTGAATTTGCATGACCGGGTTAAATTATAATTTTGAGTCTAAATTGATTGTTGGTAAAAAAAAAAGTAAACAAATAAAAACACCTCTAGCCCTCCCCTTGACTCCGATCTCGCTCAATTGATTCGATCCATTTCTCTTTTCCGATACCTTTGTTCTTTATGAAAATATTTTGAAGTGTTCCAAAACGCATTTTATCCCCTTTTCTAGTGAATAGATCTAAAAAAAGGGTAAAATAAAATGTCGTGACAAACATAAATCATTGTTACGCACTTGTCCAGCAGTTTCTTTTCTCATTCTTCTCGCGTCGAAATTCCAAAACGCATTTTATCCCCTTTTCCATTTGCTGAAATAGCTGGGAAATAATATCGTAAGTCCGAATTGGACTGACTGAATAAATGTAATTTTAAGTCTAAAATGATTGCGGGCAAAAATAAATAAATAAAAGACATCTATAACCCTTCCCCTGACTCTAACCTTGCTCGATTGATTGAATCCAATTCCTTTTTCGGAACCTTTTTTTTTGAAAATACTCAGAAGTTCACCAAAATATGTTCTATCCTTTTTTTCTGTTTATTAAAATAGTTGGAAGTTGGAACTTCTGATATCAGCTGTGTTTTATCGTATCTTTGTTGGTAAACGAATACCTGCCATTTACAAGCCAATAATTTATAAAGCATATAAACAGCTATAGAAATTTTTTTAAGTTTTTGGGTTTTCAGTTTTCAGTATTTTCACTCATTTTTCCGTTGTTTTACTGAGGTAAAATCTATTTCCCGTAGCTTAATACATTTTACGTTGCCTTACATGTACTTGGAGCACAGAAAAACAGTGACGTAATAGCTTCTTTTTGTGTCTTGGAACACAATAACAGTGACGTAATAGCTTCTTTTTGTATCAATTTGTTAGTTTTTGTCTGTTTTTGAAATTTATTTGACAAACAGAAAAAGTGCAAAACGATCTTTTTGTTCTTTTGTTGTTAGTTTTAAAGCCTCGAACTTGTTTTCGTGCTAGTTACAAATATTTGACATTTTGAAAATTTTAGTGGAATGCTGAGTTAATCATTCATATACATTACATTTTAGAAATACAAAAATAAAACAATATGAATCATTCACGACAATTCAATTCTGGTAACAATTCTGGTGCACGAGGAGGCTACAGAGGAGGACGTGGTGCTGGGGCAGGGCGTAGTGATCAAAACCTTGGAAGGAGGAACTTCAATGCCAATCGGGGGAATGGTGGAAGAAGTAATTGGAATGCTGATGATTCTTCCTGGCGTTGCTTGCAGTATTTTGATATTCATAAATCCCCTTTTCTTTCTGAGTGGAGCATAAATGGCGGTAGTATTCTGTCTGCTTGTGACAATAAAACTGAAATAAGTACAGCAAACCAAAATAAAGGCGTGGTTTCGAAGAATTCAAAATTTGAGCTTGAGAAGGATGAGGCTAAAGCCGAAAAGAGTATTTTGAGTAGCTCCAGCGACAAAATACGAGTGAAAACCAAAAAGAAAAGTGACTTACCGCAGATAGAGGTTATTCGGGAGGAAAAAGATATGGAAGGAGACAATCCCGAAATCGAAATGAAGAAAGCAAAAACAAAACGCCAGAAAAAGAAATGGCCTGCGCTTTTAGCGAAACAGATTCCAGAAGGTCGAAAATTGTTGATCGAGTTGAGAGAACAGATACAAGAAATTCTTGAACTCGCAAGTGCGACCAATGGGCCCCAAAAACTGGAAAAAGTACTTGATGAAACTTATGGGGAGGTGAATCAAGAGGCTTATGAAAACATTATTTGCCAAGAGAATCCAAAAGTGAATGATAGCCCGACTGGAAATACCGAATTAATTACAAATCCAGAAGTGGAAAAACGGGAGAAATCCAGTCCAGATACTAATAATGGATCCTGGCCTTCCACCCTGCCCCATTAGCTAGTTTATTGTAAAACTTCTTTTGTATTAGTGCTATTTAATAAAACAGAAATGATAAAATACCTCAAAGAATTCTTACTTGGAAATTCCTTAGTTGACAATTTACTAGCCATAAATAAGGAGAAAATAGAGAGAAAAGGGTAAAATAAAATATCGTAAGAAACATAGATCATAGTTACGCACTTGTCCAGCTGGTTCTTTTCTCACTCTCCTCACATGGAAAAACTATCGAGAGTAAATGTTATTTTTTCTTTTTTTCCTAAAAGTTTCTCTAAATAAGGAGAAAGTGGAGCAAAAAAAAGTGTAAAATAAAATGTCGTAAGAAACATAGATCATAGTTACACACTTGTCCAGCTGGTTCTTTTCTCATTCTCCTCGCGTGGAAATACTATCGAGAGTAAATGTTATTTTTTCTTTTCTTCCAAAAAGTTTCTCTAAATAAGGAGAAAGTGGAGCAAAAAAAAGTGTAAAATAAAATGTCGTAAGAAACATAGATCATAGTTACACACTTGTCCAGCTGGTTCTTTTCTCATTCTCCTCGCGTGGAAATACTATCGAGAGTAAATGTTATTTTTTCTTTTCTTCCATAAATTTTCTCTAAATAAGGAGAAAGTGGAGCAAAAAAAAGTGTAAAATAAAATGTCGTGAGAAACATAGATCATAGTTACGCACTTGTCCAGCTGGTTCTTTTCTCATTCTCCTCGCGTGGAAATACTATCGAGAGTAAATGTTAGGTTTTCTTTTCTTCCAAAAATTTCCTCTAAATAAGGAGAAAGTGGAGCAAAAAAAACAGTAAAATAAAATGTCGTAAGAAGCATAGATCATAGTTACACACTTGTCCAGCTGGTTCTTTTCTCATTCTCCTCGCGTGGAAATACTATCGAGAGTAAATGTTAGGTTTTCTTTTCTTCCAAAAATTTCCTCTAAATAAGGAGAAAGTAGAGCAAGAAAAGGGGTAAAATAAAATGTCATAAGAGAGACAGACCATAGCTACGCTCTTGTCCAGCTGGTTTGCTTCTCATTTTCCTCACCTGGACAGTCTGTCGAATACGAGTAAATGTTAGTTGTCCTCCTCTCCCAAAAATTCTTTTTAGGACCCTCTAGATGAGGAGAAAGTAGAGAAGGAATAAGGCTAAAATAAAACATCGGAAGAGACATAGATCATAGCTACGCTCTTGTCCAGCTGGTTTGCTTCTCATTTTCCTCACCTGGACAGTCTGTCGAATACGAGTAAATGTTAGTTGTCCTCCTCTCCCAGAAATTCTTTTTAGGACCCTCTAGATGAGGAGAAAGTAGAGAAGGAATAAGGCTAAAATAAAACATCGGAAGAGACATAGATCATAGCTACGCTCTTGTCCAGCTGGTTTGCTTCTCATTTTCCTCTCCTGGACAGTCTGTCGAATACGAGTAAATGTTAGTTGTCCTCCTCTCCCAAAAATTCTTTTTAGGACCCTCTAGATGAGGAGAAAGTAGAGAAGGAATAAGGCTAAAATAAAACATCGGAAGAGACATAGATCATAGCTACGCTCTTGTCCAGCTGGTTTGCTTCTCATTTTCCTCACCTGGACAGTCTGTCGAATACGAGTAAATGTTAGTTGTCCTCCTCTCCCAAAAATTCTTTTTAGGACCCTCTAAATGAGGAGAAAGTAGAGAAGGAATAAGGCTAAAATAATACATCGGAAGAGACATAGATCATAGCTACGCTCTTGTCCAGCTGGTTTGCTTCTCATTTTCCTCACCTGGACAGTCTGTCGAATACGAGTAAATGTTAGTTGTCCTCCTCTCCCAAAAATTCTTTTTAGGACCCTCTAAATGAGGAGAAAGTAGAGAAGGAATAAGGCTAAAATAAAACATCGGAAGAGACATAGATCATAGCTACGCTCTTGTCCAGCTGGTTTGCTTCTCATTTTCCTCACCCGGACAGTCTGTCGAATACGAGTAAATGTTAGTTGTCCTCCTCTCCCAAAAATTCTTTTTAGGACCCTCTATATGAGGAGAAAGTAGAGAAGGAATAAGGCTAAAATAAAACATCGGAAGAGACATAGATCATAGCTACGCTCTTGTCCAGCTGGTTTGCTTCTCATTTTCCTCACCTGGACAGTCTGTCGAATACGAGTAAATGTTAGTTGTCCTCCTCTCCCAGAAATTCTTTTTAGGACCCTCTAGATGAGGAGAAAGTAGAGAAGGACTAAGGCTAAAATAAAACATCGGAAGAGACATAGATCATAGCTACGCTCTTGTCCAGCTGGTTTGCTTCTCATTTTCCTCACCTGGACAGTCTGTCTAATACGAGTAAATGTTAGTTGTCCTCCTCTCCCAAAAATTCTTTTTAGGACCCTCTAGATGAGGAGAAAGTAGAGAAGGAATAAGGCTAAAATAAAACATCGGAAGAGACATAGATCATAGCTACGCTCTTGTCCAGCTGGTCTGCTTCTCATTTTCCTCACCTGGACAGTCTGTCGAATACGAGTAAATGTTAGTTGTCCTCCTCTCCCAAAAATTCTTTTTAGGACCCTCTAAATGAGGAGAAAGTAGAGAAGGAATAAGGCTAAAATAAAACATCGGAAGAGACATAGATCATAGCTACGCTCTTGTCCAGCTGGTGTGCTTCTCATTTTCCTCACCTGGACAGTCTGTCGAATACGAGTAAATGTTAGTTGTCCTCCTCTCCCAAAAATTCTTTTTAGGACCCTCTAAATGAGGAGAAAGTAGAGAAGGAATAAGGCTAAAATAAAACATCGGAAGAGACATAGATCATAGCTACGCTCTTGTCCAGCTGGTTTGCTTCTCATTTTACTCACCTGGACAGTCTGTCGAATACGAGTAAATGTTAGTTGTCCTCCTCTCCCAAAAATTCTTTTTAGGACCCTCTAAATGAGGAGAAAGTAGAGAAGGAATAAGGCTAAAATAAAACATCGGAAGAGACATAGATCATAGCTACGCTCTTGTCCAGCTGGTTTGCTTCTCATTTTCCTCACCTGGACAGTCTGTCGAATACGAGTAAATGTTAGTTGTCCTCCTCTCCCAAAAATTCTTTTTAGGACCCTCTAAATGAGGAGAAAGTAGAGAAGGAATAAGGCTAAAATAAAACATCGGAAGAGACATAGATCATAGCTACGCTCTTGTCCAGCTGGTTTGCTTCTCATTTTCCTCACCTGGACAGTCTGTCGAATACGAGTAAATGTTAGTTGTCCTCCTCTCCCAAAAATTCTTTTTAGGACCCTCTAGATGAGGAGAAAGTAGAGAAGGAATAAGGCTAAAATAAAACATCGGAAGAGACATAGATCATAGCTACGCTCTTGTCCAGCTGGTTTGCTTCTCATTGTCCTCACCCGGACAGTCTGTCGAATACGAGTAAATGTTAGTTGTCCTCCTCTCCCAAAAATTCTTTTTAGGACCCTCTAAATGAGGAGAAAGTAGAGAAGGAATAAGGCTAAAATAAAACATCGGAAGAGACATAGATCATAGCTACGCTCTTGTCCTGCTGGTTTGCTTCTCATTTTCCTCACCTGGACAGTCTGTCGAATACGAGTAAATGTTAGTTGTCCTCCTCTCCCAAAAATTCTTTTTAGGACCCTCTAAATGAGGAGAAAGTAGAGAAGGAATAAGGCTAAAATAAAACCTCGGAAGAGACATAGATCATAGCTACGCTCTTGTCCAGCTGGTTTGCTTCTCATTTTCCTCACCCGGACAGTCTGTCGAATACGAGTAAATGTTAGTTGTCCTCCTCTCCCAAAAATTCTTTTTAGGACCCTCTAAATGAGGAGAAAGTAGAGAAGGAATAAGGCTAAAATAAAACATCGGAAGAGACATAGATCATAGCTACGCTCTTGTCCAGCTGGTTTGCTTCTCATTTTCCTCACCTGGACAGTCTGTCGAATACGAGTAAATGTTAGTTGTCCTCCTCTCCCAGAAATTCTTTTTAGGACCCTCTAGATGAGGAGAAAGTAGAGAAGGAATAAGGCTAAAATAAAACATCGGAAGAGACATAGATCATAGCTACGCTCTTGTCCAGCTGGTTTGCTTCTCATTTTCCTCACCTGGACAGTCTGTCGAATACGAGTAAATGTTAGTTGTCCTCCTCTCCCAAAAATTCTTTCTAGGACCCTCTAGATGAGGAGAAAGTAGAGAAGGAATAAGGCTAAAATAAAACATCGGAAGAGACATAGATCATAGCTACGCTCTTGTCCAGCTGGTTTGCTTCTCATTTTCCTCACCTGGACAGTCTGTCGAATACGAGTAAATGTTAGTTGTCCTCCTCTCCCAAAAATTCTTTTTAGGACCCTCTAAATGAGGAGAAAGTAGAGAAGGAATAAGGCTAAAATAAAACATCGGAAGAGACATAGATCATAGCTACGCTCTTGTCCAGCTGGTTTGCTTCTCATTTTCCTCACCTGGACAGTCTGTCGAATCCGAGTAAATGTTAGTTGTCCTCCTCTCCCAAAAATTCTTTTTAGGACCCTCTAGATGAGGAGAAAGTAGAGAAGGAATAAGGCTAAAATAAAACATCGGAAGAGACATAGATCATAGCTACGCTCTTGTCCAGCTGGTTTGCTTCTCATTTTCCTCACCTGGACAGTCTGTCGAATACGAGTAAATGTTAGTTGTCCTCCTCTCCCAAAAATTCTTTTTAGGACCCTCTAGATGAGGAGAAAGTAGAGAAGGAATAAGGCTAAAATAAAACATCGGAAGAGACATAGATCATAGCTACGCTCTTGTCCAGCTGGTTTGCTTCTCATTTTCCTCACCTGGACAGTCTGTCGAATACGAGTAAATGTTAGTTGTCCTCCTCTCCAAAAAATTCTTTTTAGGACCCTCTAAATGAGGAGAAAGTAGAGAAGGAATAAGGCTAAAATAAAACATCGGAAGAGACATAGATCATAGCTACGCTCTTGTCCAGCTGGTTTGCTTCTCATTTTCCTCACCTGGACAGTCTGTCGAATACGAGTAAATGTTAGTTGTCCTCCTCTCCCAAAAATTCTTTTTAGGACCCTCTAAATGAGGAGAAAGTAGAGAAGGAATAAGGCTAAAATAAAACATCGGAAGAGACATAGATCATAGCTACGCTCTTGTCCAGCTGGTTTGCTTCTCATTTTCCTCACCCGGACAGTCTGTCGAATACGAGTAAATGTTAGTTGTCCTCCTCTCCCAAAAATTCTTTTTAGGACCCTCTAAATGAGGAGAAAGTAGAGAAGGAATAAGGCTAAAATAAAACATCGGAAGAGACATAGATCATAGCTACGCTCTTGTCCAGCTGGTTTGCTTCTCATTTTCCTCACCTGGACAGTCTGTCGAATACGAGTAAATGTTAGTTGTCCTCCTCTCCCAGAAATTCTTTTTAGGACCCTCTAGATGAGGAGAAAGTAGAGAAGGAATAAGGCTAAAATAAAACATCGGAAGAGACATAGATCATAGCTACGCTCTTGTCCAGCTGGTTTGCTTCTCATTTTCCTCACCTGGACAGTCTGTCGAATACGAGTAAATGTTAGTTGTCCTCCTCTCCCAAAAATTCTTTTTAGGACCCTCTAAATGAGGAGAAAGTAGAGAAGGAATAAGGCTAAAATAAAACATCGGAAGAGACATAGATCATAGCTACGCTCTTGTCCAGCTGGTATGCTTCTCATTTTCCTCACCTGGACAGTCTGTCGAATACGAGTAAATGTTAGTTGTCCTCCTCTCCCAAAAATTCTTTTTAGGACCCTCTAAATGAGGAGAAAGTAGAGAAGGAATAAGGCTAAAATAAAACATCGGAAGAGACATAGATCATAGCTACGCTCTTGTCCAGCTGGTTTGCGTCTCATTTTCCTCACCTGGACAGTCTGTCGAATACGAGTAAATGTTAGTTGTCCTCCTCTCCCAAAAATTCTTTTTAGGACCCTCTACATGAGGAGAAAGTAGAGAAGGAATAAGGCTAAAATAAAACATCGGAAGAGACATAGATCATAGCTACGCTCTTGTCCAGCTGGTTTGCTTCTCATTTTCCTCACCCGGACAGTCTGTCGAATACGAGTAAATGGTAGTTGTCCTCCTCACCCAAAAATTCTTTTTAGGACCCTCTAAATGAGGAGAAAGTAGAGAAGGAATAAGGCTAAAATAAAACATCGGAAGAGACATAGATCATAGCTACGCTCTTGTCCAGCTGGTTTGCTTCTCATTTTCCTCACCTGGACAGTCTGTCGAATACGAGTAAATGTTAGTTGTCCTCCTCTCCCAAAAATTCTTTTTAGGACCCTCTAAATGAGGAGAAAGTAGAGAAGGAATAAGGCTAAAATAAAACATCGGAAGAGACATAGATCATAGCTACGCTCTTGTCCAGCTGGTTTGCTTCTCATTTTCCTCACCTGGACAGTCTGTCGAATACGAGTAAATGTTAGTTGTCCTCCTCTCCCAGAAATTCTTTTTAGGACCCTCTAAATGAGGAGAAAGTAGAGAAGGAATAAGGCTAAAATAAAACATCGGAAGAGACATAGATCATAGCTACGCTCTTGTCCAGCTGGTTTGCTTCTCATTTTCCTCACCTGGACAGTCTGTCGAATACGAGTAAATGTTAGTTGTCCTCCTCTCCCAAAAATTCTTTTAAGGACCCTCTAAATGAGGAGAAAGTAGAGAAGGAATAAGTCTAAAATAAAACATCGGAAGAGACATAGATCATAGCTACGCTCTTGTCCAGCTGGTTTGCTTCTCATTTTCCTCACCTGGACAGTCTGTCGAATACGAGTAAATGTTAGTTGTCCTCCTCTCCCAGAAATTCTTTTTAGGACCCTCTAGATGAGGAGAAAGTAGAGAAGGAATAAGGCTAAAATAAAACATCGGAAGAGACATAGATAATAGCTACGCTCTTGTCCAGCTGGTTTGCTTCTCATTTTCCTCACCTGGACAGTCTGTCGAATACGAGTAAATGTTAGTTGTCCTCCTCTCCCAAAAATTCTTTTTAGGACCCTCTAGATGAGGAGAAAGTAGAGAAGGAATAAGGCTAAAATAAAACATCGGAAGAGACATAGATCATAGCTACGCTCTTGTCCAGCTGGTTTGCTTCTCATTTTCCTCACCGGGACAGTCTGTCGAATACGAGTAAATGTTAGTTGTCCTCCTCTCCCACAAATTCTTTTTAGGACCCTCTAGATGAGGAGAAAGTAGAGAAGGAATAAGGCTAAAATAAAACATCGGAAGAGACATAGATCATAGCTACGCTCTTGTCCAGCTGGTTTGCTTCTCATTTTCCTCACCTGGACAGTCTGTCGAATACGAGTAAATGTTAGTTGTCCTCCTCTCCCAAAAATTCTTTTTATGACCCTCTAGATGAGGAGAAAGTAGAGAAGGAATAAGGCTAAAATAAAACATCGGAAGAGACATAGATCATAGCTACGCTCTTGTCCAGCTGGTTTGCTTCTCATTTTCCTCACCTGGACAGTCTGTCGAATACGAGTAAATGTTAGTTGTCCTCCTCTCCCAAAAATTCTTTTTAGGACCCTCTAGATGAGGAGAAAGTAGAGAAGGAATAAGGCTAAAATAAAACATCGGAAGAGACATAGATCATAGCTACGCTCTTGTCCAGCTGGTTTGCTTCTCATTTTCCTCACCTGGACAGTCTGTCGAATACGAGTAAATGTTAGTTGTCCTCCTCTCCCAAAAATTCTTTTTAGGACCCTCTAGATGAGGAGAAAGTAGAGAAGGAATAAGGCTAAAATAAAACATCGGAAGAGACATAGATCATAGCTACGCTCTTGTCCAGCTGGTTCTTATCTCATTATCCCCACCTGGAAAATCTGTCGAATACGAGTAAATGTTAGTTGTCCTCCTCTCCCAAAAATTCTTTTTAGGACTTGCCCTAAGGAGGAGAAAGTAGAGAAGGAATAAGCCCTTATATGCCCTTGGGGCATATAAGGATTTTATAGAAAGTTTTGTCGTAGAAGATCAGTTCAGAATGAATTTTCTTTGACTTTGCGTAATAAATCGCAAGAATATCCGCCTGAATGTAATGTTGAAAACTTCATCCACTTTGTGTAGTATTTCTCATTAAAAATTGAATTCCTTATTTTCTTCTTTTTTTATGGGTATGGCTGTGTAAATTTTTCTTTTTTAAGTTATATATGGTTGTGTAAATTTTTCATCTTTTAGGATCTCTAATAATGATCACCACTCGCTTGATTTTTTCTAAGTTGTATTTGGTCTGTAACTATCATATACGCCTTTTAGTTACGAAATTGTGAGCTCTACTCGCTTGGATTTTTTTAAAGATGTATATGGTTGTGTAATTATTTTGTTTTTAAGATGTATATGGTTGTGTAAATTTCTACTTAACCCAGTCAAAGAACCAGATTCCATTCCTATGGCTGTCCGTGGTACTTTAAGGGGGAGGGGGCGGAAATCAACAGTTACTGTAAGGTATTTGAAACGTTCTTGTAAAGGCACAAGCCTGTAAAGGGAAAAATTGTTTAAGTGTTTAAAGAATCTTGCGTTAGAAATAAGTGCCGTCTGACTTTTCAGATATTGTCTCATTATTGATATAGGTGTGTCATCTGCAATATGATTCCTTAATTTTTCAGTATTGCCCCCCCTCCTTTCGCCACTGGAAGTATTTCTTTGACCGTAAGAATGCTGGTGAAAAAATGTTTCTAAAAAATAAACAAAAAAATCAATCTTTTGATTCCCCCGTCCAAAAATACTTATCCTTCCCCCCCCCCCAAAAAAAAAAAAATAATAATAATAATAACTCAATATTATATGCACTGCGTTTCTCTGCATATAAAGTAAACATTATTTTATTTTTTAGAAGTAATTTTTTTTCCTTTTTTAGACCATTTCTCAGAAGGATGAAAAAGATGTTCGTATCGGCATTCTTTTGATAAAAATCTAAAATTGGAAAATGCCACCTTCATAAAAAAATAAATAATAATCATTCTTTCTCTTTTTCTAACAGCCTATTCGTAGCCCAGATCATTTAGCCCAATCGTCTTATTTTGTTGTATTTGCTGAAAATCAATATATATATCAATATATATATATTTTTTTTTTTTTTTTTATATTTTTTTTTTTGTGTTTTTTTTTGTGTTTGTTTTTTTTTTTTTGTTTTTTTTTTTTTTTTTTTTTTTTTTTTTTTTTGAGTTTGTGTGTGTTTTTGTGTGTGTGTGTGTGTATGAGTGTGTGTGTGTATGTGTTTTTGTATGTGTGTGTGTTTTTTTGTGGTGTATAGGGTTTTATAGTTTGAGTTGTTATTTATTTTTTTTTATTTATAATTATTATTTGTTTTATTTTTTTTTGAGTGTGGGGGTGTGTTTTGTTGTTGGGTTGTTTCTTTTTTTTTGTGTTTTTTTTTTTTTTTTTTTGTTTGTTTTTGTTTGTTTGTGTGTGTGTGTGTGTGTGTGTGTGTGTGTGTGTGTGTGTGTGTGTGTGTGTGTGTGTGTGTGTGTGTGTGTGTGTGTGTGTGTGTGTGTGTGTGTGTTGTGTGTGTGTGTGTGTGTGTGTGTGTGTGTGTGTGTGTGTGTGTGTGTGTGTGTGTGTGTGTGTGTGTGTGTGTGTGTGTGTGTGTGTGTGTGTGTGTGTGTGTGTGATATATATATATATATATATATATATATATATATATATATATATATATATATATATATATATATATATATATATATATATATATATATATATATATATATATATATATATATATATATATATATATATATATATATATATATCCCACCCCCCCCCCCCCCCCCCCCCCCCCCCCCCCCCCCCCCCCCCCCCCCCCCCCCCCCCCCCCCCCCCCCCCCCCCCCCCCCCCCCCCACACCCCCCCCCCCGGGGCTAGTTATATATATATATATATATATATATATATATATATATATATATATATATATATATATATATATATATATATATATATATATATATATGTATATATATATATATATATATATTGGTTGATGACTTTGATCTTGATTTTTATCTTCGAAGCGTCTCCTGTTTCTATTAAAATGGTAGATTGATTTTAGGTGGCAACAATGGTCATTTTTGGCTCAATTTTTTTTTTCATTTTTAGGTCCGTAATTATGATCTCCACTCGCTTGGATTCAATGAGCCTCTTTGAAGAGATAACCCCTGCAGCTGACAGTGTTGTCACTGGACTTGCTGGAATTTTGTCTATAGCTGATATGATCGGAAGGGCAAGGCGTTTATCATTGTTGAATTTCAAACCTGATATATCCAATATTGTCTTCTCTATTTTCAACGGAGAAGCTTTTGACTATATTGGGTCTAGTCGAACTGTTTTTGATATGGAGAAGGGAATATTCCCTCGACCAGAAGAGGAGGGTATCTCCATACCTGCGTCAATAAGGCTACACCATATAAAATATTTTTTTGACTTTGAGCAGCTGGGTAGTGATTTGGTTGATCAGAAGTATTTTGTTCATAGTGATCCAATATCTCAAAGAGATCCTGATGTTAAAGCTGAGGTAATTTCTGAAGTATTCACAGTAAATATGATTTACTAATTTTAGTTTACGCCATTATATGACCATATAAGACAAAAGAAAAATAACAAACAAAGAAAATACAAATGGCCTATCTGATGTTAGAACTTTTCCTGATTCAACTTCTGCCAACCTGGCATGTAATAGCCAGGGGCGTAGCTCCAGCATTTTTATTGGCAGGGGGGTAAGAGGGGTCTCCATCCGAGGAGTCAAGGGATATGGGCTATATAATAATTTTTCTTCAAATTATTGGGGAGGGGGGATCACTGCCCCCCTCCTCGAAACGACGCCACTGCTAATAGCACACCTTGCTGACATAAGACACTCACGCAGAGAACTACAAGTAAGGGGATGGGGCTGTGTAAAATGGGAAGACACATAAAATCAGTGACATTAATATAGGTAAGTTTCCGTGGACCCCCCCCCCCCCCATAAAAAATAATAATAAATAAGTTGTGAATTAACGTCACTCGAACAAGTAGGCACGCAACTCAGTAGCACTGCCATAACAAAGTGGTGTATGCAAAAAATTTAGGGTATAATAATACCCAACTTTATGTTCACGTAGAACTGAAAAGTTTGACTAAATACAATAAAAATGCAAAACAGTGACTTTGTGAAATTATGTGCTGCATTAATGTCTGGGGCAAAGCAAAAAGCATGTTGCCCCGAATATGGCGGAAAGAGGTCATTAGCAAGTGTTTTAAAGGAAACTTAAACCTTATAGGAGGGGATAAACTGTGAAGCTTTAAATAGATTTGAGTGGAGGAGGAGCAAGAGCAGCTGTTTCAGCCTCAGGCGGCTTGATGCACCTGTGAGTTGATAGCAGTACTAGTAGATGAGTAAACCTCTAAAGAATGTGTCAACAGTTTGTCAAATTGTGTCTAGGAAAGATGTTTTCTAACTCAAACTTTAACTCCTTCCCCTCCCGAGTTGTGGCCTTAGGGAAGGTGTTTTCCAGCTCGTAACTTTATTCCTTCCCCTCCCGAGCTGTGGCCTTAAGGAGGGTGATTTCCAGCTCGTAACTCTACTCCTTCCCCTCACGAGTTGTGGCTTTTTATGTGGCCTTTTTTACGAGTTTTTTTCTTAAAAAAGGAAAAAGAAAGATTTCGTAAAAAGATTTTCTTTTTTCGAGGTTTTCCTTTTTCGTAAAAATAAGGTTTTGTTTGTAAAAAGGAAAAGTTCGTAAAGTTTCGAACACAGTAATGGGATTTATGACAAGATCTATTTGCGAGGGGCGAAGGCTGGAGCTATTTCCGACCTTGCCTGAGCATACCTCCTTCACTTTCCTAATCTAAGTCTAGAAAGGTTCTGTGAAAGCAGTTCGGTCGTCGGTCATCCCAAATGAAAACCATTCCCCTCGATAAACCGATTACGAGTTAAACTCACTGTCTATGGTTATCCATTTTACTATATTTATTAACAAGAATCACCGAAGAATTTCTTTTTCGATTTATCTCTGTTTGGAACCCAAAATATACTTTCATTTTTCTGTCATATTTTTCCAAAATGCGCTGTCATTTGTGTTGTCTTATTGATTGATGAGAATCATCGAAGACTTTTGTTTTCAATTTAGCTTTGTTTGAAACCCAAAATGTGCTGTCACTTTACTTGCAGCCCTTCACTTGCGAACAATAATTGCTCGGAATGAGTTTAATGCTAGGATTGTGCTATATCCCAAAGAGTATCATAAGGCTGGTTTTAATGGAGCAGTAGTCCTGGGGGAAAGGAGGGGAGTCTCCGATTGATAATCAGCATGCTCACAAATTCTTAGATACCATTGATAGAAATCACAACCATTTGTGAGACTTGTCCTTAGTGTATTGTGATTTGGATTACTCTATTTCAAAATTAGCTTAAAACACTATAATCAGTATGAGGTCATAACAGTTAAAACACTTATTTATTTTGGAATTTCCTATTGTAATATTAAGCTCAGATTTACGACCAAGAAGCTAAAGCACTTAAATACCAAATTTAGTAGACATCAAATAAAACTTGCGAAACATATTGTCAGTTACTCCATTCAGGACAATTTTTGTGATTTTTGACAAATAACGTATAATAATTTTGGACCCTAAATATCGTTGAATATTCATGACTCAGGAAGTTACAACATGTCTACATAAGCAATGTTTGGGAGGGGTGATTTTGGAGAGGTTGGAGAAGTTAGGTCCTAAAATCAATAGATATTGATTACTTGGTCCTGAATAGTGAACGAACCTATTTTACGTGAATAGTTGAGCGTTTTGCTGCATCTGCTCTGTGCAAACTGTTTGACTTCGAACGAAAGTGCAGCTGTTTGAATCCAGGGAAAGAGTAAAATAAAATTACCAGAGACCTGGTTCCTTTCAGGTTTCCAAATTTTTAATTCAACCTGCTATATATCTATTTGTTTTATTATTCGGCATATTTGTTTAGGTTGAAAAGCTGAAGAATATACTTAATGAATCGGCTGTTATAGGACAAAATATGTTTGACGTCACTGGTGATGTTCCTTTACCGCCATCTTCTTTCCAGTCATTTCTTAAGAGGGATCAGCGCATACCAGGAATCGTAATCACGAACCATAAGGGAAGTTTTAAAAACAGGTTTGTTTGTTTCTCTCTTTTTCTGGAAGCTGTTCATTAAAAAATGTGTCGTGGTCAAATTTTATGACGTAATCTAGTTGTGATGTATGACGTGACTGATTCATAAAGGGAAGACTTGACTTGCCGCTTGAGTGAATCGAGGGCAATTTCCAAACGCTGAAGGTCACTGGATATTTGGATAATATCCACTATTTGCTTCTCCTGAGGTTAGAAGTAGTATTAAAGTCTTTAAACGCCAAAGCACAGGATTAGGTGTAATACCGCTAAATAGACGCAAATGTATATCCAACAGACACTAACATCTAATATCTCAGAGAATCCTCTGTTGGTAGGGAGTTTTTGAAGTAAGATGCAATAATAATGAACTTTCCTATAAACAGACTAATTATGTTCATACATTCTCCCTATAAAATATGAAATTATTAATTCCTTCTAACTTAAATAAATAATTATGGTACTTTTTTTCATCACTTTCTTTAACTTATTTACAAACCTGAACGATTATCCTTTTTACAGTCAATTGCAAGATCCTTAGGAGCTCAAAGAATTATTTTCTTAAACAAAACAGCTGCTGGCACTCTGCAAGAAAGAATATGGGCTTCATCAACAACTTCCGAATTATATCTGGTGTCAGAGTAATCCCTATTTTTTTTTTTTTTTTTTTTTTTTTTTGTGTGTTTGTTTTTGTTGTTTTTTTTGGAGGTAGGCAATTTGCTCCAATTTGTGACTAAGTCCCCAATGCCTCGGCTTGCAAATCTAGTTTACAACAGCATTTTATAAATTTGAGCAATATTAATGAAAATAAATTAATTAAAATACTACAACAAGAAGTGTAATTAAAATATTAATTATATTTGAACTTTAAGACACTGATAACGGAAAACTAGTTCGTTTTCCTCTTTTAACAATCATATCCTGATACTATGCAACATTCCTTCAAAATAATTAGTTGAGGTAGTGATCATGCTTTAGTAGACTCAACGGGGGGTGCACACACCCCTTGGTGCTTGAATAGAGTTCTAGGGTTGGTTTTAGAAAGCATTTCAATATTTAATATGGTGGGTGAATCCAGTGTTATTTCAGCGTAGCCTACTGGATTCACTGGATGAATCCAGTGTAGCCTACTATAAAGGGGAGAGTGTAAGTAGTACTCAAGAAAGAGTGTGGACTCAGAAATGGACGGAGACTCCCGATTCCATGGATTAAGTCTACAATGGTGGAACTTTGTATATTAATAGAAGGTCTGCAGCTGAACTGACCTACCATGACAAAGAAAATTAAGCGGATTGATTTTTTCTTTATCATAAATTGAAAAGTAACTTGATATAAAGCAAAGCATTTGCAAGACAATATTCAGCCTTGGCTTTGACATACACTGGCAGATCCAGGGGGGTGGAGGAGACACCGCCCCCCTCCCCCAAGATTCTTTCTGGTGCCCTCTTTTCCTGTTTTTTTACTCTGTTTTTTTAGAATAAATTTGTGAACTCGGTCAATTATTGGCACCTTTGTCACATTGGGCCCCCAAGATTCTGCTCATTAGTGCCCTTGTCACATTGGGCCTCCCCCAAGATTTCGCTCTAGATTCGCCCCTGTCGACATATATTGAGAACTGAAATAAGTGTTTTTTTTTATTTGCGCTCCATCGTTGAAAATGCTTTAAATTAGGAGATCACCAAAAGTCGCAATAGTTTTTAATATCTGCTAATCGTGTAATTCACGATTATAATATATAAATTATAATATAATATATATTACAACTAAATAAAAATCAATAGTAGAGGGCTGTATTTCATTGATGCAGCCCTTTGAGGGCTGCAATGCCTCTGAAGAATAGATGAATTTCAGGGGTGCTGTAGCAATCTCAAGATGAAATATTTGTAATAACAAGACATCACAGTCAAGGGCGCACCCAGGATTTTTGTTTAGGGAATTTTATTCTGTCTGGGGGGGGGGGGTCCAAAAAACTTTAAATAACGCATCAAAAACTATTTTACGTGCATTTTTTCTACGTCTTTTACAAGCCGAGCCAAAATTCCGAGAGTCATATGCACTACCCATTCCTTTTCCCTGGATACCACTCTTGGTCACAATAAATTCAGGATTGTTTTCTACTAGCTGTCTGGTACTGCTTCCATGCCAAATCCCTTTTATTGCTTCATGATACAATCTTCAAAAATGGCCTTGGTTGTGTAATTTTAGAATGAGACGGTTTTTCCTTTTTTTTCTGGGGGGGGGGTGTCTATCGCAACGACATTAATTACACCTCTCTTCGGCTAATTGATGGAAAAATATATATGTTGTTTCGAAGATTGGCTAATTTGCTAGCTGAAAGATCATGAACATTTTCGGTCGAAGGAAATTTGGGAAATTTTTAAAGGCGGATTTAAATAAAAAGGAAATAAAATTACTAATCGAAACGAGGGTTGATAGTTCAGCACAGGGCTAAAAAGGTAAGTTTATTGGGGTGGAAAGGTCAAAGACTGGTCCTTACTTTTGTCACATGTCTACATAGATTTGAATGAAAGTGCATATCACTTAATGTGTGAATGTGAAGAACTGAAGGATTGGAGAATTCTGGAGGAGTCCCTGGGCCTCCTCCTCTGCGTAGGTCCCCACTGCTAATGTTCATTTATTCGAATAACTGTAATATTAATTTTGATGCTTTTGCAATCAAAAATTCACAAGGGTAAGTATTTGGTTTGCCTCTGTTTCGGATAAATATTGAAAAATTCTATGCTAATCTTTGGCTGAAAACTCTAGATAATTTTTTTTTTTTATTTGGATCAATCGTGACGGTATTCAAATTAGCAGTTTACAATCATTAATTCCATAGACTCGCTTCTTTTCGGCTCTCGCAGTATAATTTGAATCATTTTACTTAAAAAATGAGGAAAAAATCAGTGTTCATAATCTTGGAAAACTTATAATTTACTTATCTTTTAGATATTACAGTAGCGAATATGACACAGCTGACGCGTTGAGATTTTCGAATTCGAAACAGATAATAGTTGACAACATTGCTGCTGTGTCAAACGTCGTTACGAGCACCATCTATAAATTGGCCACCGATCAAAAACTACCTGCAAGTATTGCACCTGATAAAGAATTTGTAAGTAGAATCAAAAATTTGATTTGGGAACTTAATCAGGAAGTAAAAAAAAATGGGGAAAAAAATAGATGGTAACAATAAACTAATAGTTGGAAAAGAAATAAATGGGCTATTTTTCAACACAGTGGAACGTAAATACAAGAAAAGAGAGTATCAAAATGTTAATATCATCAGCTGGTTTTTGCTATAGTGTTAAAACAGTTGAAATGCACCATTGTTGTGCCGGAAATGGTGCCAGAGCCATACTAAAAGGAATTAGAAGGGAGGGAGGACTTTCTCTTTTCGTGTATGAGAGTTTTGGAGATTCAACACATTTTTGTCTATCACTGTGGGAGAGGGGTGAATTGAAACTGTCAGGAAAAATTTTTTTGGAGTAGGGGTTAGGGTTCGTCTTTGAATGGGGAATGCAATTTTCTCCGATTGTTAGAAAAGAGTGTACGCCGCAATTTTTTTTTCTGCCCGTCGTGACCTATTTCGATCGTTCTTTCAAAGTCCCGTTAGGTCGTTTTTCTAGATTCGGCAATAGATTAGGTTAGTTTGTATTTTAAAGGAACTTTTTCAATCTGATTGTTTTTTTTACTGATTTCTGATTAATTTGAACAATATTCCATTTAATTTAGATTAAAATCATTGTGTTTAAGTTTTAACGGTTATTCTACCTCTATTCTTCTATTTTTTTCTGCAAGGAATTTGCTATAATATCTTGAAGACGATTTATTTTGATAATAAGGCCTGGTTCCTTTTTGGTCTAGGGTGGGGTGGGGATTCATCTTCGAGTGGGACCAAAGTCTTTGTTCTATCATTAAATCAAAAAAATGCATTTACGTACACGGGATTTTGCTGCTTAAACTTTCAGATATTGCAGTATAAAGACGTATTTTCGACGTAGCACCTTTAATTAGGTGTTGTTTTCTTAGACCAGGCTGCCGTTCTAGGACGAACAAATAAACTTTCAAATGGGGATAAATCCATTTATTTAGACAGTGAAAAAACAGGTACAAAAGTCCAGATATTTCACATATGCAGCGACCGTTGTCAGTAGAAATACTAAATTAATAAAATTGAAACTAGCATATTTATACGCAACAAAATATTCATTATTTTGTGAAGGACCTGGAAAATTATTTATTTTGTTGTGTATAAATATGCTAGTTTCAATTACTTAAATGAAACACTATATTAACTTAATAATAGTACTTAATGCTCGAAAAAACGGGCATTGAAAAAAAAAACACTTAACACTTGGAAAAAACACTTAAATGAAACATTCATTACATTTACTTTATACTTTTTTTTTTTTTTTTTTTTTTTTTTTTTTTTTTTTTTTTTTTAGTTAGTTAGTTAGTTAGTTAACAGAATTTCCAGATATTTTTCTGTATTTTTTTAGTGGCCATACCTAGAAGGAATTATTTTCTGACTTCAAACTGTCCAAATAGTTTACCCCCCCCCCCCTTATGTGCAAATATTTAGCCCAAATTATATATATCCCATCTATTTTGTCACTTGTCTTTGTTTTGTATCATGCTAAGATGAAAGAAATTAACGAAGAAACCGGTTTGTTCTCGACTTAAGCTTGAGTGAGTGGCGCATAATACACAAGTACTAAAATTCGTTCCCCCTACGGAAATAAAAAAAAAACAAATAAAGTTTTCAAATTTGAAAAGCCTTAATTTCCACGGGAAGGAATTTTCCGGTGGGGGGGGGGGTATAAACGCCGGTCACCGCTCGACTTACGCGGTATCGCACATCCCTGGAGGCTGAGTTTTCAACACTTTAGTTAGGACATAGTTTGTTCTAGCCAAAGCATTGAAGAATGCAGCAACTTTTTTTTATGGCTCCTATTACGTTTCCGATATTTTCGGGAAGAAAGTTATCGTCTTTTCCCTTTAACTTCGCTAACTTGACCAAAGGCTGGGGTTCCCAGCTTTGGAAGAGCAACATATTTCTTCGTGTACCCGGCAGTTCCAGTCACAGACAGGACATAATATTTACAAAAATGCCTTTATTGACGTCGGAATATACAAGCCAGTGAAAAGCTGGCATATGGGAATCTCTCAGAAGTCGCCTTTCTTTTTACGTGCGTAGAACGTGGTAAAAAAGAGTCATTCAGGGGTTTCCCAATTCTTCCCAATAATTCGCGCTTTGTTTTGTTGTCAATTATCTAGATTATATCAAAATATCTTCCAATATCATTTTCGGGAAAAGATTCTGGGGGCGGGAGTACAACGGACGCGATAGTTTCAACGGTTTTCACTGGACACAGGGGGATTTCTTGAGAGCTCACACTGCTTGAAGATACTAACCATGTCCAGATTCTGTTATTCTCGGTTGTGGCATTGTTGTTGTTGTGGCATTTCAAAATCACAAAGCTGCCCAGTGTTGTTTGGTCGCGCCTCCACATTCCAAACAATTTGCAAGCTCTTTCAAACAATCAGCACGGTGATGTCCACTCAAACGCGCATATTCAAGAATCAAGTAACAGCCTTTATTTCTGATTGCAACCGGAAATCAACCACAGGTGACGTGATGGTCCTCGAGGGTAAGTAAGATAATAGACTGGGTTTATACGAAATGATGTTACGTGAAGGGCTTGGCAAAATTATACATTGATACAATATATAAGAGGAATGTTTTTTTTTTATTATCGAGGAATTGAACGAATGCTATAAAAGGATTCGACCAGTGTGGACAGGAAACAGCAGTTCGAGCTAAGGTATTAAGGTTTATAGGGGGCGTCAGCCCCCTCCCCTTATATCTGCTCAGTAAAAACAATTAACTGGTATATAATGAACCACGTAGTAATTAGCAAGTAATTTACCAATAAACTATCAGTAGCAATATTTAAATCACTAAATAACTCCCACTTTTTTACCTTTACTTTTATAACTTCTCTTTCTTTTGATTCTGCCTTTTCTTCTTACTAAATAATTTCTGCTTTTTCTTCTTTCTTAGAAGGGTTAAATTTCGAAAGATAAATTAGTGGTAAGTAAATACTTGCTTAATGACATATATTTATATTTAGATAAGATAGTTTAAAATTATTTTGGCTTGTCTATGTTGGGATGCTCAGCGCACATGAAGAACTTAGTCACAATTAAGACCTTTGTTTGTTCAATGAGTTGTTGTGGCATCTCTTATTTATTTAGTTTTCGAAATCTCTATCGTTTTCTTCATGTTCTAGATCTTCGAAGTTCTAGGTGGATTCCCGATAATTACTATACTTTGCTGTTCCATACGATGACTCGGAATATTGCTCCTCCTTCTCTCCCCGCTCTATTATGGTATGGCTATTGCTGGCGATGACTTCCATGGCAATGCAAATAAATATCTCCTTTTGTGAATGAAATACTGGCAATCCTGAGTCGATCTCCAATGTCACCATACCACTCAATCAGGGGCATAGCTCCAGCATTTTCATTGGGGGGCTCCACATCTGGAGAGTCAAGAGGCATGGGCTATGTGATATTCTTTCTCCAAATTAGTGGAGGGGGTGCAACTGCCTCCCCTCAAACGATGCCACTGCACCCAATCTCGAGCAAAACGAGAAGCTCTCCAAACAGTCATATCTACAACCAATATCTCCCAAACCACCTTCTTAAATTTTACTTCTGTTTACGAAAAATTGTCTTGGATTTAAATAAAGAGGATGTTTAGTTAAAAGGTATGAACATTAAAGTCACGGCCAAAAGGCGTATCTGACAATTTTCAAAACAGGTTTCTATGGTTCTGCAAGCCTCCTGTGGACTCTTGGAACTCCTCTCATAATGGTCAGAAAGACTTCTTACGAAAATTTAGGACTAGAAACGAAATTTGAGGCTTCAGGCACCCCCTCCCCAGCCACAACAAACTAGCGTATACTAACTTTCATTTATGTTTTAGATCGGTGAAGTTCTAGAATGTTTCTTGATTAACAATAACTGTACTTTACTGCGTTATTTGATGAGTCGGAATATAACTGGACCCCCGCGCCCCCTCTATGTAGGTGTAGCTAATGCTGACGAAGACTTCCGTGGGAATGCAAACACAGCCACTCTTTTTGTGAATGAAATATTGGCAATAAAATTGGGAGATCGTCTAAATGGTGTCAATAAAACAGATTGTCATTCTGATCCCAAAGATGATGTAAGTCTCCTTGTTTTTATTTAGAGTTATATTACGTAAGCTAAGTTTTGACAGAGCGGAACAAAAAATTGCTTGTGGAAAAATTATTCACGGGCGAAACAAAAATCGCTTGGTAACTCTTACTGAAGGCCATTTTTTTTTGTATATGGGTCAGGAGAAGGAGGAGGCAGGTGATTAATTTTAGATCGAAAGTAAAAAGTATAATTATCTAACACAAATCACCTATATTTAGTATTACAAATATTTTCGGATAAAAATTTCCTGTTTCTTTTATATAAGAATTAACATTCTATATAAATTATTTCGGCTTTACTTGAAGGATTTGAATTGTATCATGAACATTGGCCAGATGTGAGCCTACAGCATATACTAATATAAACGGGAGGAATAGGGGATTTTCAGCAGGTAGCTTGTGAATTTTTTTCTGTATTTGTTAAGTTTTTATGTTTTCTTTATTTATTTGATACTCATTTCAACACCTCACTCTTAAAGCTAAAGTTTAAATTTTATCCCAATTTATAACGACTCCTGAAACACAAGGGTCCGTTTAACTAGAAGAATAAGAAACTTTTTTTTAAGTACTGAAAAACTTTAGTGTGCAAAGCGAGGTCCTGAGGAGGGGGTAATCCACCTCATATACGTACTAATTTCTTTTCATTTTAAGTTTTAATATTGTTCCTTACTTTCAGCTGAAAAAACTGGTTTTTTTTAATTTAATCATAAAAAAGTGTTGCGGCTACATCAGACAACTCACCCATGGGGTTCAAACCCATTAACCAAGCGCTTGGATATCGTCTTGCTTAGAAAGAAGGAAAATTTTATGCGATTAGATTGTTTTGTTTTTAGATTGGATATTTTTTACTTTGTAATTTGTTTTGTTAGTGATTTCCTTGTTTTATGTAAATTTTTATGGGTATTTTGTTTCTAGTGTATACGGTATTAAGGAGATTAGGGACCCTAAGGTATTTTGTCTCAAGATTAAGTATTTAATTTGTTTTGTTTTCAATTTCTTTTGTTAGTTGGCAACTTGTATTTTTTTTTTCTTTATATACTTTGCCCCTGGGCTTTTGAAATACAATGATCTATTTATCTGTTCAGCAAACTTTCAAGCAGTTCAGCCAGTACTCAGCCAAAGTATTGTAGTTAAGGATTCAGAAAATCTCCAAATATTATGGAACCAAAAATTATTCGAGGAACTGACCTTTAAAATCTGTATGAACTATTTTTTAGTGGATAAAACCAAAAATTATTCGAGGAACTGACCTTTAAAATTTGCATGAACTATTTTTATCAGGTTATTTTTTTTCTTTTTATGCTTAAAATACTGGTAATTAAGTTGGGAGACCGTCTAGATTCTAGAATCTTTAGTCTAGACTGTGTCAATACCAGCAGAAAATACTTCTTTAATTTATACTAAAAGAAATTTGAATATTTGATAATTAAATACAAAATTAATTGAACTTCACATGTAAAAATATCAAAACAAAGACAGGGTCAAGCCCGGGCAACCGTTTCAGTTGTTAGATATCCTTTAATTTGATATTATTTGAGGGTTTTACTTAGCCTATTTTTATGCTATTCTGCCAGTAAGTTGTATTTAATATCGAATAAAACTTTAATGTAAGTTTGTGATTAATGGAGCAAAATTATTCGAGGAACCCTTAAAATTTACGCAAACTGTTTTTTTAAACAAAACTTTTTGGCATGAAGTCCTGGCAATTTAACTGGTATATCACCTGGACTAGAATTTTGAGTCTGGATTATGTCAAAAAAGTCGAATATAATTCGATACATGTTATGACAAATATGACACACTACTCGAGGGACATGTCGTTTTTAGGGAAATTCAAATAATGCTTTGGCATTTTAAATCTAAGGGCTGTGGCTGGTGTTTTAAGTTTTAAGTTGTGGTATTTTAAGTTTAAGGGCTGTGGCATTTTAAGGGCTGGTTGCAGCCCCACTCCTGTTTGTAATAGTTTATTTTCCTTTTAAGTTCGACTTGATTATTCATTGTAATTTATGTTCGTTTCCGGTTTCATTTATTCATTGATAGTAACTTAAATTTGAACAATTCTTTAAATTTATTTCATAGAATTTTTTAACACTTATTTGTTAGTATGGCTCTTATACAAATAAATTAAATTATTGAGTTGCTGTTTTTTTTTTTTGGGGGGGGGTCTTGCTTTTTTATATATGGTCCTTTTGCGAATAGATGAGTCCTACCAATGCGAAGAGTCGTACCAATCTTTGTAGTATCCAAAAGTCAAATATCGATTTATGTCGTACATAGCAATTTCCTTTCAAATGAGCCCTTAAACGGCTCTCTGTGATGGACCAGTGCTACTCATGCAAAAAAGGGATTTTCCTTTGTTGTCCAAGCCAGGGTTCCTGTATTGTGTTTTCGGCCATGGTGATTCCAATGTTGTAGGCGTACTTTTTGTTTCAATCGAACCCAGTTTTTTAGGGGGCTTCGGGCTATTTTTGGGAACTCCCATAAGTTTGTTTTCGAAATAATATTTTACTATTAAGACTAGCTGCTATTATAGTTTCCATTCCTAGATCATAATAGTTGCCATGGCAACATAATAGTGGCCACACCTGGATCAGCTACAAATGGCAATTTTTTCTCACTAGTCAATTTTTTTTTAACGCGTTTATTTCCAGCCACAACCAAGAGGCTGTAAGTTTCCTATGCAGAGTTGTCGGCAATGGCAATTCTAGTGGTATACCTTTTGTTTCGATTCGACGTCATTTTCAAGGGTTTTCAGGCTATTTTTTCCCATAAGTTGGTTTTCAAAATAACATTTTACTATTCAGACTCATAGGAATATTTCTCACTAGCCAGTTTTTTTATTTATTTTTTTTTTATCACATACACAGTTATCGGAATATCCAGATATTTTTTCATTGTTTTCAGTGTCTAATAAAAGGATTTATCCATATTTGAACTGTTATTTGTACCTACACTATTTTGGTTGCTACGACACTTAACAGGGCGTGGAGAATGCTTATTCGCAAATAGACAAACGCCAAAGGTTTACTTTAGCAAAAAAAAATAATTGAGTAATACAAAGTTTAACTGTATTTAGGTTAGTAAGTAAAAGAACCAGAAGAATATAGCGTGCTTCGGTACGCTGAAAACTGCACCAGACACTAGACTTTTTAACGCTTCTTTTAATTTTTGGTTGCTATGGGCTGTGGTTCGTTCTTTACTAGATTGGCGTTACGGCTCCAACCATGATATATGAAGTTCTATGGATGAACTTGGGATTAATTATTATTGATTGTTCCAACTTTTATTTTTAGATTTACCACCATTCATGGGTTGGAGATCTCCCAGGCTTAATGGGTGAATGCTATCGCTCTACTGTCAAGCTTACCGTAGCAGTTAGTCCTGCATTTATTATTGATGGTAAGCTATTAGTAATTAGTACCGATACTTTTTTTTTCATTTGGTTCAATAGGCACGAATATAAACCGAATTTACTGTCAAGCTTACCGTTGCTGTTAGTCCTGCATTTATTATTGATGGTAAGCTAATTAGTACCGGTGCTGGTTTTTTTTTTTTTTTTTTTTTTTTTTTTTTTTTTTTTTTTTTTTTTTTTTTTTTTTTGCATTTGGTTCAATAGGCCCGAATGTAAACCAAATTTAAATTTGGTTTTTCTAAAATGTTGGGAATTTTAATAACATTAATTTTTATGTAATATAATTTTAATTTAATATTAATCACTTTGCTTTCATAGCATAAGCGCCTTCACTCAAAATTTCAAAAATACAAGTTTAATCATTATGTACGAAAGTCGGGGCCAGTAGCTTCAAGATTTTGTTAATTTCCGAAGCTAGAAGCTATTCTTTCCCCCCTCCCCTCTAAAAACTCAATCGGAAATCACTTCCCAAAAGCCAAAAGTTATATTATAATTTCAATTGATTGCAAAACGGACAAATATAAGGGGATTTTTATACCATGTTTAGTTTATAATATTAACATTTAACTCCAATTTAAATTGTTATAACCCACGTCAACTCCATAATTTATTATATTTGACACACAAAAAAGCTGCAGAGCCTTGGCGGGAAAAGAATAAACAAAAAAAAAAAAAAATTAAGCAGCGTACAAGAATAATTAAAAGAATCAGTTGAACAATTAAACAAAACGACTAAAACAAGAAAAACAAAGAGAAAAGAATAATAGAAACAAAGAAAAAGAAAAGAAAAAAAACAACTTACAAAAAGAATAATATAAGCACAATTACTATGCAACATCCTCTCGGTGGGCCAGATTCCCAATAATAACAAATCACCCTTTCCCCTACAATTTTTCCGTCCACAACTCTACTCTCTTATTTTTAGTTTGATTTTTATCTTCTACCGATTGTTATGCATTTTTGATTTACACCGACCTATTGTACAATTTTAGTGTATTTGATCAACAAATTTTCCGTTAAATTTGTGTAGTTTTTAGGTTTTAGTTTTTGTTATGTTTCTTAAGTTGTACGTTAAGTTTGCTGCGTAGTTTGGTTTTTTGGATTGATATAATTTTTTTTTACTGATCTTTTTTAACGTGTTCATTAGTTTTGAGGTGGTAGCCTCGATATTATTTCTATGGGAAGTCATTTTCGACGCAACACCTAATTTGTCTCAAATAATAATACATTCTTTGTAGCTTGTTAATGTTACCGTGAATGTCCGAAATCTGTTTAATGTCGACATTCACCGGTGAATGTCTGAAATTCCTTTTCTCTGCTTTGATTCAATAAGCTTTGCGAGTCAGCTTTTTCAGTCTTATGCAATCTATGATGGTAAAGTTAAAGTTAGGTTAGATTATGTTAGTTTAGGTTTGTTTGGATTAGGTTAAATTTGGTTATAAATATCAGAAATGGGTTAAAAATATTGGTAACCAAACCTGATCTAACCTATCATCATCAAACCTTGCATAAAACTGAAACAGTTGACTGGCAACGCTGACTAAATCCAAGGAGAAACAAAAAGTATTTCGGACATTCACGGTAACATATATACGCTACAAAGATGTATTCGATCAAGATGTATTGGATAAAATAAAACTGTGCGATTGAAAAAAAATGTGATACTACTGCCCTGCTAAGGAAGAACACCAAAATGGCAATATCCTATATTTGAGCCAGGGTTGCCACCTGTAGCACGAAAGTGCTATTTTAGCACTATTGCACTGTTGCACATATTCAGGGTTGCTAAAATAGTGCTAACATAGCAGAAAGTGTTCTAATTAGCACTATTTCAGCACTATTACAGTCAATGTGTTGACTATTGAACCAAAAATCGCTGTGTAACACGCAAATTTGGGCAATTGTATTACTCTCGGAACTGACTATAGTGGCAACCCTGGTTTTGACTAAAGTTGGATCAGTTCTGTTCCACATTAAAGCACGTTATCTTGAGGCTCAAGTTCAGAGTATTTCCTGTTTGTATAAAACACCTGAAAAATAAAACGTTGGATGTTGAATATTTGCCTTATGTTCATTGGTCTTGAAGTATGAGCGCCGACATGATTTCTAGGGGTTACCCTTCTAAATTATATCTAATAATAGTAAAATCTTTTTAGCAGTTGAAAAAAAAAACGTTGGAATTGAAGTTTAATTTTTACACAATGAATTATAGTAAACCTATCCTGCTAAAGAAGAACGCCTTAAGGACGAAACCTCATGTTTGAGGTAAATTATGTTTGGAAGCTCAGTATTAAAGCAGATCAACTTGAGAATTAAGTTCAGAGTATGTTCCGTTCTTTTTTTTGCAGTTTTTTTTTTTTGCATATGTTTAATGGTCTTGAGGTTTGAGCAACGAATCGATTTATCGTGATCCCACTCCGATGCACCTCTATCTAATCATAGCAAATCCTTTAGCCTGTTGGAACACGCTAAAAAGAAAACATAAAACTTGATAATTGAAACAATTTTTCAACAAATTGAATTACAACAAGACGGTCCTGCCTAGGAAGGACACCATAAGGGCAATATCCTATGTCTAGGCTAAAATTATTTGGGGGTTCAATAGATCAAGTCAAGACAGGGGTAATTTTTTAGATACTGTTTTTTGAACAGGTTTCGAAGTTAAATGACAAAAATTTGCTTTTATTAGATGACTAAATATTAAACGACTGCTTAATATCATATTTTATGTTTTAAGTTGACTTTAAATTTAGGCTTTTAGATTTGATTTTCATTTTAGAGAATCATTATCAAATTTAATATTCAAAATAAAATGAATTCAAAATATTAAATAACTAAAATAAATCCATAAAATTAAACTTTTCGAAGCTCAGATTCTGAAAACCAAAATTAACTTTGGTTATGATTTTGTAAAACGAGTAAACCATTTTAAGAACGGTATAAAATGGCAAATTGATAGCTTTTCAGTAAAAGCTGAGAACAATTAAACAAAATAAGGCCAAAGGGGGTTTGATTCGTTTTTGCTATTGAAAAGGGTAATATATTTTTATGACACTTGAGCAACTGCTGAAATATTATAGTAAATGCACGAGCTACAACTTGGTTGTAGGGTGCACTAGAAACTGTATAGTTCAAATCGCATGTGTTTGGTTGTTTAAATTTAATTCGGTCAATCATCTCGCCTCTGATTCCACTCTCTAATTCTTATTTTTTTAAATAGTTTAAAATATTCACTTTTTTATATTTGTTCGTTTCTGTTGATTATTTTTCTGTTTTGTTTTCTCGATGTTTTCGCAATTTCTCCTTGTAAGTTTAGTTTTTGGTAGACACTAATTTTTATATTTTGAACAAGCCATTTGATACCTCAAAATCATTTTGCGAGCCTCAGCGTCGGCAGACAAAGGGCCTATTACCGAATTTTCCTAGCATCAAAGGGAACTCCGAAAGCTGCCATATTACCAAATTTTTACCAAATTTTGGTAAAAATCAATAGGGCATCTTGAATGTGTCAACAGTTTGAAAAGGTGACAAGAGACTAGTTAGAACTAAAGAAAAATATAATCTTTTAATGATTTTTAAGCAAAGTGCTGTCTATTCAATGTATCTACATCATCAATCATCATCAATAATACGTCTCCTGTGTCGGCAAGGTTTTCAATCAAAGTAGGTAGCATCACGAGGAACTTCTTCAAAATTAAGGATTTTCTTCAAAATTAACAAAAATTTCCTTTTATATGCAAGGTCAGTCTGGACCAAAAGATAAAAGGAAAGCCCCATGTGTATGAATTTTCTAACCCCTTCATATATAAAAAGATGCGCGATTTCGGAAGGAATACAATTGATTCTGTCACGAAAGAAGAAAATACAGCCCAGGACTAAGTCAGGGCTCTAAAAGTCATTGTGGTGCTTACAAGTACCACATATTATCACAATCTGCGAGCCATTTCTTAACGGATCGAGGGCAGGGATGTAAATTGCTATGGGATAGGGGGGACAACTAATCCTTGCAGATCCAATTTTGCCCCCCCCCCCCCCCCCGACCTCAGTTTGCAGTCTCCTGTATCGGCAAGGTTTTCAATCAAAGCAGGTAGCATCACGAGGAACTCCCGAAGCTGTCAAATTCCTCAAATGATATTTCCTTTGAGCTGGTTTTTAAGGTTTTCCTAGCAGTTATGCTAGGACAAAATGCCGGAGACACAGATATTCTAAAAATTTTCTAAAATTTTGGGAAAGTCGGTAAGAGTTTTTTGTCGTTTGTTCAGATCTCTTATCCAAGCTCTGCGTGATATGGCAACACCGCCCAATCAATTCCAAATTGTTTGGCCGCATAAATTAAAAAAGTTTTATAATTGACGAGATAGGGTGATTCTTTGAGGTACCACACCGCCTTTAGATTAATTGTTCTTCTATTGCCCCTTTTTCGAGCATTTTTGATGCTTCATAAATGTCGCAAATGAACTTCGTTCGCTTTACATTGAACCTTCACATTTATATTTTACATTTTTTATGATGATAGATTACACTGACTAGTCAAAACACCGTATCTGCCGCCGTTAAGAACCCAATAAAAATATGTGCACACTCATAGTGGTAACGTTCTAAGAAAAACGTTCTAAGATGGACTTTTTTCCTAAAATGATTAAATTTAGCAAAGAACAAAGCTGTATCAAATATGTTCATGAGTTACGTAATCCTAATTTAAATTTGAGTCTTTTGGAGCTCATTGTCTTAGGATTTAACGTTAAAGTATTCTATCGACCACATGAGGAAATTTCTGGAAAAGATAGGTTTTTGCATTAAATGATATTAATGTCAAAAATGACATTTTTGCATTTGATGTGTGTTACTTAAGTTACTTTGAAGTGCATGCTTATGAAATGATGAAATGACAAGAAAAGTTAAAGAATATTTTCACGAAATATGTAATGGGATTAATTTATTTTTCTTTGGGCCGTATTTAGTATTTTTTCTTTTTATTACGTTTTCAATTCGTTTGAAGCAATTACGTGTAATTCAATGGCAGTGCATATGGCACTGGAGAGGGATAAAGAGCTTTAGTAAGGTCTCAATATCTACTCTTAAGTACTATCCCTCTGTCAGGTCTAGGGAAATTTTACGATGCAATATTCATGTATAAGTATTATTCCAAGTTCGTTCCTAAGTGAATCCTAAATTTGTTTATTTCTGGTGATGAAGTATACAATTATTCTACGCAATATGCTAATGATGTCGATATGCTAAAGGGTGATGTCTACCCATATAAGTTTTTAAACTTTGGGTTTGTTATTAATGTGTTTATTTGTTTTAATAAAACCCTTTTTCTTCAAAAATATAAGGACACCTCATGTTGCTAGTACTAGAACTTTATTTTTAATATTTTACATTAGGCCAAATGTAGGAATTAATTTGCCTGAATCTTTGAAAAAGTCTGCAAATTTGTGTGATTCCCTTAGAGATCTTAAAGCAATTTGTCTCCGGTTGTAAGATTTTTGAAGTGGGGTTAAATTGAAATTGAAGAAAAAAATAGCTTTTTGTTTGTTTTGTGGAAGCAGGGTTTCTGGGTGTGTTGGAAAAATGGAATGAATTGTTAGTACGGAAATCCCGTATTTAATCTTATGTGTTAAACCTCCTTTTCTGACTCCCCCAAATAGCTGGAATGATCCTTTGATTCCAGAACACTGGCTTCTGACGAACTTGGAAAATTTCTTTTTAGGTGAATGAACTTTCTGGAAAATAACTTGCAGCTCAAATAGTGTCTCAAGCTCCCATTCCCAATCCTTCCTGAAGCTTGAATGATTCTTGGAAAATTGATCCTTTTTTCTTTTTTTTACCATCAAGTTTTGCTTAGTAATTTGGCTCAATTCCTGCAAAAGGCTCTGCCAAGGTGTAGAGCCAAAGACATGTGAAGCAGCGTCTAGAATTTGGAGTCTGTCTTGTATCGAGTTCAAAAGATCAGCGCTACCGTACTTTTAACCAACCAGTCTGGTTCAAAATTCCAGCCAATCAGATTCAAGGTTCAAAGAGTTTGAGACTTGGTCCAATCAAAGACCAGCGCCTTAACAGCGCTCCAATGAAACAGTTTTTTTTTTAATTAAAGGCAGGCACAAGACCTGTCTTGACAGGATTTTTGGTTCCCGTGAATAGGGGAAACGATTGAAGTTGGAACATCAAAACAATTTCCTGGATCCTAACTTGGGTTGTGGACCCATTTCATGTTGAACACCAGCTAAAAAAAACGTACTTTCTATTTTTTATATGCATAATTTTATTGGTTAGCAGGGTAGTTTGTATAGTTGATAACTAAGTTTTAATGTTTCTTTTGTTTAAGGCTATGATTGGACATCTGGTGAATATTCCACGTGGACTGAATCTAGATGGCAGCCGTTTACCGTCCGTTATTTCTTGAAGGAGTCTTCGTCTTACGAAAACGGAATATTTGTAGTTGGTGTTATTGTATTCTTTGTTTCAACTGTTTTGATCTTCTTGAGTAGCAGGCGAGCTGACGTACTTTTTATGGGAAGGTGAGTCGCCTTTTCTTTCCTTTTTTTCGAATGCTTACATAATAGTGTCACAATCTCATAATTGTCACAATCTCATAATAAAGAATGTGTCACAATCTCATAATTGAAAAAAGAAAAATAATGACAAGGGGAAAAAATATGTAAATACATTTTGACAAGGGTATTTACAGAAAAGTCAGATAAATCTGGGGTTCGGAAATGTGAATAAATGTGTTTTCAAGCAGTTCGTGGTAACGAACTGTAAGTAAGGAGCGTCCCGGCTGAATAGTAACCAAAACTCTAAAAAATGGAATTTTGATATCAACAGATGTATCAAATGAATCAGATTTTTATGTTGATTTCAAATATATAAGCGCCTGAGAAAATCTGCCTTATTTTCGAAAAAAGGGGGAAACACCCCTTAAAAGTCATAGAACTTTAATTTAATTTGAAAATCACACCATCAGATTCAGCCTATCAGAGAACCCAGCTATAGAAGTTTCAAGCTCTTATCTGCAAAAATGTGGAATTTTGTAGTCTTTGTCAGAAGAAAGATCACAGATGCGTGTTTATTTATTTATTTGTTTGTTTGTTGTTGTTTTTTTTTCAGGGGTGAACGTATCGATCCAGTGGTCCTAGAATATTGCGGGAGAGCTCATTCGAACGGAAATTAAAAGTTATAGTGCCCTTTTTAAGTGACCAAAAAATGGAGGGCAACTAGGCCCCCTCCAGCGCTTATTTTTTTCCCTCACCCGATCAAAATTTGGAGATAGCCATTTTGTTTAGCATGGTCGAAAAACAGAATAATTATGTCTTTGAGGATGACCTAATCCCCCACAGTCCCCGGGGGAAGGTCTGCAAGTTCTGAACTTTGCCCAATGTTTACTTATAGTATCGGTTATTGGGAAGTATACAGAAATTTTCAGGGATAATTTTTTCTGGTAGTTTGGGGGGGGGGGTCGGGGGTTATGTGGGAGGAGTCTTTTCATGGAGGAAGTTTTTATGGAGGAAGGGACATTGCTATGAAGGGGGCGCCGGATTTTTCAGCATTATTTATAAAAACGATAAGAAATGTGATAAAAAAATAAAATTTTTTCAACCGAAAGCACGTAGCAACATCAAATCTTAAAACTAACTGAAATTGTTACGTATATGATTGGGTTTGCCCCCTGGTCATTACCTCGCTCTTTACGCTAAAGTTTTTTTTACGTTCATCAGAGCTATTTATTCTAATTAACGGCCTTTGTGATTAAGAGTCATGCATACTCCTGCCATTTACCCGTGTCCCAGCCATTTAGACATTTGCCTCTCAATTACTTGGTCTATCTGTCTTGGCTTTTCTCTGTCTACAATTAGCCATGTGTTGATGCAACCTATGCAACCTACTGCAAAATACTTGATAACTTCAATTCAAAATCAACGGACTCGGTCCTCGACAAAGTCTGTTGATTTTGAATTGAAGTTATCAAGTATTTTGCAGTAGGTTGCTTCAAGACATGGCTAATTGTAGACAGAGAAAAGCCAAGACAGATATTTCAAGTAATTGAGAGGCAAATGTTTAAAGATTCTTAAAGAATTGGAACGATATTTGAACTTTAGCGTAAAGAGCGAGGTATTGACTAGCGACCAAACCCTCTGATATACGTAATAAAAATATACGAATATAGAAGTTCGTTACGTAAGTTAATTCGTAAGT
This sequence comes from Artemia sp. Qi Xiang Cuo, assembly GCF_049724085.1. Lineage (NCBI taxonomy): Eukaryota > Metazoa > Arthropoda > Branchiopoda > Anostraca > Artemiidae > Artemia > Artemia sp. Qi Xiang Cuo. Next base: position 10,362,966 of record NC_142801.1, read on the forward strand.
TACGTCAGATCAAAATTTCGAGAAAGCCATTTAGCCAAAAAAAGTAAAATAAATATGCAAATTTCGTTTTAATTATTCATGTACGGTGATCCAAAATCAAAGCTGCATTAATTCAAAAACGTTCAGAAATTAAATATAAAAAAAACATGTTTTTTTTTAACTAAAAGTAAGGAGCGACATTAAAACTTAAAACGAACAGAAATTATTCCGTATATGAAAGGAGCTGTCCCCTCCTCAACGCCTCGCTCTTTACGGTAAAGTTTGACTCAGTCTCACAACTTTATTTTTTAAAACAATAAAAAACTTTAGCGTAAAGAGCAAGGCGTTGAGGAGGAGACAGCTCCTTTCACATGCGGAATAATTTCTGTTCGTTTTAAGTTTTAATGTCACTCTTTACTTTCAGTTAAAAAAAGACTTGTTTTTTTAATCGCATTAAAGCTTGATATTCGATATATCAATTGAAATATTATTCTGTTTTGGTTGTTTGTTTTTTTTTTTTGTTTTTTTTACGAATTTGATTGGGCTCAGTAAAATTATATCTTTTTTCTTAGCAAAAAAAAAACTTTGCTATGGTGGTTCGAAAGACAGATTGACGGTTCAGATCAGGGAAGTACACAGGTCCGTGCCTCCACCCAAAATACCGTTTTTTTTGTTTTTTTTTTTTGTTTTTTTGCATTTGTGATTGAAATTATCTAATTGAATAAAATTCTTTTCTCCATTATTTCCTCTCTCCCCCTAAGAAAAAACTGTTAAATCCCCTCCCCCCCCCCAAAAAAAAAATAAATTTTATATTCAGTATTTCCATGTAGCAGGACTTTTTTTTACTTTTTTCTGAAATTAAAGATTTAAGAAAAATTAAAAATTAAATTTAAAAAAAAATTACATTTTGTTGATCAGTCTAGCTATGGAAGAGAACGGTGGAGAAAGTGGATAAGTAATGAAAAGCAATAAACATTGCTGTTAAAATTTGCTGGCATACAATGGAGTAACCTCTGGTAAATTGGAAAGTTTAAAAATAATTAATCTAACAGATATTTGAAGTTGACATACAAGTTAGCAAAAATTCGATTTCTCAGCCGTTTTTACTGAAATGGAGACACCGTTGAGAATTTGACTGGCCTGTGGTAAATCTAAAGTTCGCATATTAAACTGCATACATGTTACAGGAAAGACGAAAAACAATAGCGCTGCCTAAGTAAAGAACGATGTTGGCACAATGTATTATTTATTTTATTTTTTTGGTTTCTTGGTCTTAGACCAGGGCACTTCCTATCCAAGGAGTTGTCGTAGAAACTTCGAAAAGGGCTCATTCGATTGGAAGTTGGAGTGGCTTGTGCCCTTAATAATAGTCGAAAGTGATTGGAAGGCAACTAACACCCCTTCCACGCCCATCATTTCCCCAAACACATCCAATCAAAATTTTGAGATTGCCATTTTGTTCAGCGTAGTGTATTTCCAGATAGAAATTATGTTTCTGGCTATCTAAAAATTTTGATTGGATGTGTTTGAGGAAGGTGGGCGTAAGAGTTGCCCTTCAATCACTTTTGACTATTAAAATGGCATTAGCCCTTTGAATTTCCAATCGAATGAGCCCTTTTTCAAGTTTTTAGGACAAAGCTTTCAATAAAAACCTTATGAGCCCCCAGGTTATAACTTATAAGCCTTACCCTGAAGACTGTGGGGAGAGTGCCCTGCTCAAAGATATAATTTCCAGAACTATCAACTGCGTTGAACGAAATGGCTATCTCAAAATTTTGTTTGGGTATGTTTGGGGAACTGTGGGCGTAGAAGGGCTGTTAGTTGCCTTCCAATCACTACGACTATTATAAAAGGACACTAGCAATTTCAATTTCAAATGAAATGAGCCCTTTTTGAAGTTTTTATAACAACACTTTCTATGAAAACCTTAAAAGCCCCCAGGGCATAACTTACAACTCTTGCCCTGAGGTCCGTGGGGGGGGGGGGGGGTTGTCATCCTCAAAGACCTAATTTCCAGAACTTTCAACTGCGTTGAACAAAATGGCTATCTCAAAATTTTGATTGGATGTGTTTGGGGAAAAGGTGGGCGTCAGAGTTAGTTGCCCTCCAATCACTTTTGACTATTAAATAGGGCACTAGCCCTTTGAATTTTCAATCGAATACGCCCTTTTTCAAGTTTCTACGACAAAGCTTTCTATAAAAACCTTACATGCCCGCAGGGCATAACTTACAACCCTTGCCCTGAGGGTTTTGGGGGGAGTGTCCTCCTCAAAAACACAATTTCTACCCGGAAATCAACTACGGTGAACAAAATGGCTGTCTCAAAATTTTGATTGGATGTGTTTGGGGGAATGGTGGGCGTGGAAGGGGTGTTAGTTGCCTTCCAATCACTAGCCATTCCAATTTCCAGTCGAATGAGCCCTTTTCGAAGTTTCTACGACAACTCCATCGATACGAAGTGCCCTACTCTAAAGGAAAAAAATAATAAATAATACATTGTGTCAACATCGTTCTTTACTTAGGCAGCGCTATTGCGCTGCCTATGATTTTTACTTAATACTCTTTCGACACGCCGTGACGAATTATGTGTTGAATTTGGTGTCGATATTTTGGAAAATCCGCGGCTTCGTGAAATCCCCACCCCTGAACATCTGCCTTCGCACCAAAGGCTCCCACGACATGTAGCTCAACCGGTACCAAACATTCAGCCGGTACCAGCACGGTACATGCGGTACGCAAGTAGTTCTGTCCCCTCGTTCGTCAAGTTTTTTAATTCTGTACCCATTCGTCAATAATTTTATATATTTATTTTCTTTAGTTCATTATTCTTTTATTCTTTTTATTCGTTTGACTCGGTTTAGTTTGAATTTCTGATATTTAAAATCAATTTATAATTTTGCCTGACGATGGCTATGGCTGTGATTTTCATATGCTTTATATGTTTAGTGCCTTATTATGACAAGAACTGCTGCTGATTGGCATGACCGTTTTATGGCGTTGAAAATAAAATCGTTATTTATTTATTTATTATTTAAGATATAGAAAACGTTTTAAGACAGGGGCTGGATGGTCTCCTATCACTTTCGACTTATAAAAAAAGGACAAGATCTCTTAATTTCCGATTGAATGAGCATCCTCCAAAGTTTCTACGACCACGAGGGAGAGATTGGGAATGAGAAAGGGGACGCCCCCCTCCTATGCAAAAAAAAAATCTTATTTCGGGGTTTAAATTTACTCTTTACTTTCATAATAACAGCGTAGACAGCGTAATAATCCCCCCTCCCTGTCCCTTCCTTAGAATAAAAAAAAAGATAGAACTAGAACTCTTAATTTCTAACCGAATGAGCATCCTCCAAAGTTTCTACGGCCAAGAGGGGGAGGTTGGGGATGAGGAAGGGGCTACCCCGCTCCTATTCAAACAAAATTCTGCTTATTTTGGGGTTTAAATTTACTCTTTACTCTCATAATAACAGCTTAGACAGCGTAATGATCCCCCCTCCATGTCCCTTCCTTAGAACTAATTTTGTATTTACTTGAAGGCTCAATAACAGTTGGGATTTTTTTGTATTAAAATGCAGCCTTTGAGGCATCTGTCCAAGGGCGGATCCAGGATTTTTTTTTCGGGGGGGGGGGTGCAAAATAGGCTGAGCCGATATAATTGCGTTAGGAGCAAGTTTAATTAACGCAAAACTGCATTAATTAAGTAAATTACACTACTTTAGACTACGTTAGGGGGCGCCCCCCTCACCCCCTAGATCCGCCACCGCATCTGTCCCCCCCCCCCGAATAACATTAAAAAGTGTGGGGGGGGGGTTGCACTCTGATCACTTTTGAATCTTAAGAAGCACACTGGAACTTACGATTTCCAATTGAATGAGCCCCCTCCAAAGTCTATATGACCACCCTTCCCACAAAAACCTTATATCTTAACAATGGGCAACTTGCATAGCTCATTGCCCTTGCCCTGTAAGGCCGTAAGGGGAAGTGTCAAACCCGGGGGCATGCTCATTTGACCTTTGGACTATTTTGAACAAAATAGCAATCTCAAAATTTTGATCGGATGTGTTTGGGGAAAACGATGTGAGTGGTGGGTTGTTGCCTCCAATCACTTTTGACTCTTAAAAAGGGCACTAGAACTTTTAATTCGAAATTTAAGAACCCCCTTTTGAAGTTTATGAAGTGGCTGGCCACTCCTTTCGTATGAAGTGCCTCTAGGAAAAATAAACAATAATACATTGAACCATTATGGCTCTTTACTTTAGTCAATGCTATAGCATTGACTAAGACAGGTGTGTAGAACTTTCAATTTCTCTTCTAATGAACATCTGAAATTATCCAGGGGGGAATAGGGGGGGGGCTACTAGACCCTGTTTCAGATACGACTCCTCAGCAATCGCAAGTCGCTGATAAAGACGTAGAAGCTTCATTCCAATGTCCTTTTTTTCTTTATAAAAAAAAGTGTGAGATACGTCCTATTGTTTTGGGTACGACGGCTCTGTAAGTGTTGCCTGTTTGTAAAGATCCAATAGATGTCCGCTTTCCCATACGTCAGCTTTCCCATATTTGTTCTTTAGTTAATCCTTTTGTTAACTTTACTAATGCCTCCACTTCACTAAAGGCTCTTGGTGCAGCACAATTAAATTCTGTATACGTGTCCAATGTTTACCGTTTTTGTGATTCCGTCTTTTAAAATCAGGCTACACATGGAAACCCTGCTACTCAGTCTTCATTCGACTTCTGCAGAGTAAACATAAGAACCGCCTCCTAAACCCCCTAAGTAGTCACCTACTGATAAACGCTCCTATTCATTTATAATAGTTTCTCTTCAGCACAACTAATTTTTTTTTTTTATATCGTCTCCCCTTAACACCGAACGGTTCGTAAAACGATTACAAAAATATGACGTTATAGCTACGACGATGCTTGTCGTTGCTTTCAGCACTGGCGATGGAAGCTTTTCTTGTGCTCATAATAAAACTTTGGGTTATGCTTCTCTTTCTAATACATGTTAACTAAAATTTGATAAATCGGAAATAATACTTCACTCATGACGTCAAATATGACGTTTCAGGCTCAGCGATGCCTTTTATTACTCATAGCAGTGGCGTTAGAAGTGTTTCTCTTCCTCATATTTAAGCTTATGGATTATGCTTCTTATTCTAATATTCGTTAGTAAAATATTATAAACCGGAAATAATATTTCACTTTTACAATAGCAGCATAATTAAACTAAGATAAACAATCGCTGCCTGGGTAGTTTCCTTGATATTTCAAAGATAATACCAGAGATAAATGAATAATATTGTTAGGAATCAGCTCAAATCTGTCTGAAAGTCCCTTTGACGTATCTCGGCTATTTTCTTTGAAATATTGAAGAAAGTGTGCCCGGAAAAAGTCTATTTACCCCACATTTTTTTTTAGAATATTTTGAAAATAGACCCGCCTGGTATTATGTTTTTGTATTTTTTTTTTTTATTATTCTCACTTTTTGCTGCATTATCTTAATTGATTTATTTCATTTCAGGATTACGGCGGGTACAAGCTAGGGACACGACGCAAACCACATTCCATTGGAGTTACAACGCTATGAATCAACTGAGCATATCGCAGCTCAGATCTAATATGATCTCCGTATTTTTAAGCTCTGGGTGGTGAATATAGGGAAGATTTTAGCTTAGTCAGGCCTTAAAGCATAAATTCAATTTTTCATAGGCAATCCTTTTTGGGTCGGAGGGAGGTTAGAGGAGGTTTCCTAAAGTATCGTTTGGTAAATTCCATTTTTTTTTTTTTTTTTGTCTATCCTCTTCTAAATCAACCAATTCTAGGTGCGGTAACTGAGAAGATTTTGTTTTATAATATATAAATGTTGGGGAAGAACATAAAAGCCAAAAAAAAGCTATCATGTGTTTACTTTCGATAATCACTCGTTGATTGTAAAAGCTTTTCTTTTCTTTCTTTTTTTAAGGCGTGGCAAAGATAGAGAATCAGTCTATCTATTTTGTAGCTGATTCTATAAGATCAAAATGGAGAAACAACTTATTAATAAATTAGAAAATTAATAAAGTTTATTAAATTAATCAATAAATTAGAAAAATCTAATTCTCTCAAGACCGAATTGATATACTAAAAATCAGATTCTGCCAGCCGCTTCAATATGATTAGCTTAAGAAGATAGGGTTAAGATTTCAGTTGAATAGAAAACGTCATATATCTTAATGTTAAACGTCACATAAAAATAGAAAAAGTCATAACGCCTACTCGGCTACTACGGATGGTATCAGTCTTGAATGCTACTAGATTTGCATTATTGCACGCTTAACCTACCAAGAAACCAAGTAAAAATATTCCTGTCCCGTCGATCCATCTTAGGGGTCGTTCATGCCTGAAAACCAGAATTTTCTAAGTTTTGTTTTAATTGTAAAGCTTTTATGGCTGTATCACCTTTTCGTCAGTGCTGTAACCAGGGTTATATCCAGGATTTCTGTTCGGGGGTAGGGATACAAAAAAATATTAAAATACATCAAGATTTAGCTATGCATACAAGCTTTTGTTTTTACGAGTCGGACAGATTTTTTTTGTGGGGGGGGAAGTAAAACCCACTACACCCCCCCCCCTTGTTACGGCCTTGCCCGCCACATTGAACCGTGAAAGCAAATAAGTATACTTGGTTAAATACGTGACAATGCTTTTTGCATTGAAGGATTATCAAACTGTTGATTCCCAAAGAGTTCAAAGGAGCTGTTTCCTTAAAAGTTTGCTTATCTGCTTAAAAGCTGCTTACACCTTCAAAGGAGAGCTACACCATCTTAGGCTGTTTGGTGCCCCATTTTTTTAGCTTTTTTGCTGAAAGGAAACCCACGTTTCCTTTGTTTCATTTTGCCGCCCGCTACTACCAAAAAACCGACATATCATTATAATTAAATTATTCATTATAAATTAAATTCCTGATTTTTCCCAATTTTTTAAGATATATATGAAGCGGGGGTAAGTGGCGTGCCTCTTAAAGTTCAGCCAGAGTCGATCCAGCTCTCAATCGGTAGCTGAATAAATATGGGCCAGGTAAATAGAGTGGGTGTGTGAAAGCACAGGATGGCTAGCCCCCAACCCCTTATTGCAATTCCTGGCTGAATGGCCATGAAATGGAGATCAGCACTGCCAGTAGGGACAATAAATTCCAATGCCTTTGCACGCTCTCAATTGGGGAGGGTTGGAATTTACGTGCATCTTTTAAATAGTTTCCGATTTATCGGCTATCTCAGAAATTTTTACTGATTGACGATTTGCCCCTATTTAGTCATACTGGCTTTTTTGTGGTAGGAAATGCTGGTTTTTGTGGCATGGCAGGAACTTTTAATGACTAAAAGAATAGTCTAAAACTTGACATTTCCCTTGAAATGAGTCCTCTCCTAATAATCTACGATCACTCAATACAATCACCCCCGGTAAAAAAAAAAAAAGGAGACCCGTCACTACTACCCATTGAAAAAAATTATGCCTTCGTCATTTTGTGAAAACCTCAAAAAACGACATACATGTCGATTTTTTCGCCTGTTTTAATAGCCATTCTGCGTTCAATCTTGCCATTGTTCAGTAAAACCTATCGGATCTCTATTGGCGTCCATGTTTTATAAGTTTAAAACATTTTCCAAGAGAAAACTATTTTTTTGTGTGTTAAAAGTCTAGATAATACACTTCTTCTCGAAACACGAAATTTCTCGTGTTTCGAAACACTTCTTCTCGAAATTTGTTTCCAACAAAAATGATTATTATATTTGGAAAGACCATAAAAAAGGCATTGAATGGTATGTTTACTTTATTTGTAAATCAATAATATGAATAACAAAAAAATTAACAAAAATGATAATTATATTCATAAAAAGCATGTTATTACGGATGTCCGTATCTAATCCAGTGCTTCAACAACCTGTACAATAACATTTAAGTAAAGCATTTTAACAATAATACACTGATTAATCAACTTGAATTTATGATTTCAAGTGTCTGATTTCAACTTGAAATTATTGATGAAGTGTTTTTTCCAAGTTCTCACCAATGTCCATTTCATATTTTGTAAAAACTTTTTGTGACAGACAGTTTAAAGCAACTGGAGAAAAAAAGCTCCTGAATTTGGGCATGACTCATAGCGCCGTTTATTGCACCAACTACTTCTTCTTTAAGTACTTTAAGTACTTGTTCTTTAAGCTCTCTAAGGTTCCAATTAACCAATTAAAAATGAAGACATTGTCCTTGGTACATCAATGCCTCTTCTGCTAATTCCCAATATTCGTTGAACTAATATGTTCGGAGAAAACATTCTTCTTTTCACTTTCTTCACATTCTTCTTTTCACTTTTCCATTCTTCTTTTCACTTTCCCATTGTTCTTTTCACTTGGACAGACATGACATCTTCTTGCAGTGTATTGATAGCGAACAAGTAGGAACTGCCGTGAAATCTTTAGTTAAACTTGATTTGTTTGACTGTCAATTCCTGATCAATTAATATAAAAAGAAATTCTTACATACAATGATTATTATAGAAAGATAAGTAAGGAATTAAAAATTGGGAAAATCCAGTGAAATCTTTCGAAAACCGATGATATTTGTATATCCAATTTCATAGTTAGGTGTCTCGAAAACAAAGGTTATTACCCTATCCATCTAGCTAAGAATATCCTTCTTGATGTTTAGGTGTTTCGAGAAGAAGTGTATTATCTAGACTTTTAACACACAAAAAAATAGTTTTCTCTTGGAAAATGTTTTAAACTTATAAAACATGGACGCCAAGAGATCCGATAGGTTTTAATCTATATAGTAATTATTCCCCCCAAAAAACGTACATTAAAAATATCTAGTTCCCTTATGTTAAGCTCAAAATTTTCTTGGCAAATATTTTAAATTCATAAAGCATGGACGCTAAGTGAGATCGGAGTGCTGTGATGGCGCAGTGGGTTTGACTTCAGCTTGGTAATGATTGAGTCTGAGCTTGGTAATTTGACTCAGAGATTGAATACGGCTGTAATAACATACTGCAGGGCCGACGCAAGGACCTGAGTAGTCAAGAAACGTCGTTAATTCGATACAATACAAAAGTGAGATCGGACTGGTTTAAAAATATCGAGTTCTTTTATGGTAAGCTCAAACTTAAATAAGTCAGCGTTAAGTCACTCAAAATTGTAATCGACGTGAGAATTGTAATGGCTGTTAATTGATCAAAATGCGGCCGTTCTTTTAGCATGAAAGACATTACGTTTGTCCAGCTGTTCAACGTTTAATACGTTATGACGTTAAAGTGTCTTGTCCTTGGGATAATATTGATACTAGTATGGGTTAACTCTTTAAGATTTGCAAACAAAATTGAGTGGTCCAATTTTTCAAAAATTACTGAAATCCTTCCAATTTTTTTCAAAATTGCGCTCTTTTCTTCATACAGATTTTGGAATTTTGGTCACTGCAATAGAAAACATCTTTCCACAAAATACAAATTGTAACTGGAATTGAAAATAACCTTCAAGAACAAATAGAAAATGTTCAAATAACTATAATTAGCTATAACTCAAATAATAATAAGTAAGAAAAAGTTATAAATAAGTGGTTGTTGACCGCTGCTTGTTCAGAAGAAGAACCTCAACTTAATCCGTGTAAAATCTAGGAAATTCGCCCAATCTTCTATTAACAAAATCCAGTGAAATCTTTCGAAAACCGATGATATTTGTATATCCAATTTCATAGTTAGGTGTCTCGAAAAGAAAGGTTATTACCCTATCCATCTAGCTAAGAATATCCATCTTGATGTTTAGGTGTTTCGAGAAGAAGGGTATTACCCTATCCATCTAGCTGAGAAGGCACATAAACTTTTAGCCCAATACTAATTGGCATCAGTAAAAAATTAGAGGGCTAAATAATTTTACCAGGAATGCCCAAAACCTAAACTGAAGATAAACAAGACGAAAAAAATATCCATTTTGATATTTAAGCGTTTCGAGAAGAAGGGTATTACCCTATCCATCTAGCTAAGGAGGTTTATACACTTCTTACTACAGGTGTCACTAGCCAATTTATTTCTTGTTGGGGGGGGGGGGTAGTAGATTTTACTGACCGTGGTCGATCTTGTTTCATTGATTTTATTTCATTTATTTCCCATTAGCCGATTAACCTGATGACAATAAACTGAGCCAATAAAATAATGGTGCTTCTTGTAACTGTTTGCCCGACCCAGTTTTTTCACCGACTGGCCGAAAACATTGGAGCCCCCCCCCCCCCATACGTAACGGCCCTGCATCTAACCACTTATTGAGATCAGTAAAAAAAAAAAAAGAGGACTAAACTGAAAAACCCATAACCTTATCTGAAGAAAAATAAGATAGATTCTATGCTAAACATATATTTTTTTTTTAAAAATTATGTAATGAGACTGATTTTACGAAAAAAAAATTTCATTTTTGGTCAAGGTCACATCTAGATGGGGGGGGGTCACCCCCCTCCGATTCGTAAAAACGTAGCAAATATGCATATAAGTAAATTTTTGATGAGTTTTCAAAGTTTTTTTTAGCGTTTTTTATTCAGATGACGGGATAACATCTTCTCTATTTAAAATATTTCGAACCAATTTTTAGGATTGCCTCTATTTTTAGGACTTTTATTATTATTATGTTTTTTTTTTATATTGTGTTAAACTCAAGGATGAACATAGCATATTTTGATTTAGGATGGCCAATATATGAACAATGAAATGATTAGATACCTAGTAGCTTAAGTACGATTTTTTATGGAACGTGGTTTGCCCTCGGACATGCTTTTTTAAGTGAATTTGAATACATTATACAAGTACGAAATGTGAATGTTTTTTTGGAGTAATGAATATTTAGATATAAATTCTTTTGTATGAACTACTCGTTGTATTTACTATTTTATATGTATCGCAAATAGGGAATGGTCAATTCTCGTATTTGAAGGTCAAAGCTGTTTAAAAAGAAATAGGGAGTTTTTTGGGTGACCAAACAATTCTTCATCCAGACTACTCCGTATCTCCTTCCACCACTACTCTTCATATCATATCCTCACTCCATAGCTCCTCACCCACGCAACTCTCACTGTTCTATTGGTAATTTCTACTACTAATTGGTAATTTAAATTATTGGTTATTTCTCATTTTCATCTTCTGGTAATCTATACCTGGTAAATCTATCGGTAATTTAAACTACTAGGGATTTTTCATTTGCATCTTCTGGTAATCTATGGCTGGTAAATCTTTTAAATATATTGGTAATTTAAACTATTAGGGATTTCTCATTTTCATCTTCCGGTAATCTAATGCCTGGTAAGTCTAGTAAATCTATTGGCAATTTAAACTATTGGTAATTTCTCATTTGCATCTTCTTTTTTTCATGTTTATGCTACTTCAGTAAAGCCAACGGTAGAAGAAGGTTGTTAAATATCAACGGGTGATCTTAATTTAAAAGAGGATCTTAACAGATCAAAGGCAAAAACCTAACAATAGAATATTTATAACTTAATAATAGAAATTTAGCAATAGAATGAACCGAATGTGTAATAGACCGATGAATAAACTGACCATCTAGCTAGTCTTTGAACCAGTCTGGTCAGAAACGAAAACACAAAATGGATAAAGCTTTAAATAAAACAGTAAACTTTGGAAAAAAAAATTATAGAAATATTAGTAAATGTTCGAATATTCTTGCTTCAAATCCGAAGGCCTTAATCAACGGGAAAAAAAAGAGAAAATAAAACTAGATAGAACAAACTAACACATAGTAGTATATAACATAAAAAGATGAGAGAAATAAATCACTAAAACGAAAAAACGAAAGGAATTCGTCAAGGTCGTGTCCGCGGGGGGGGGGCTGTACCGGCTTTGGACCCCCCCCCCCCTTTCTTGGAATTTTGGTCCAACTCGTAAAAAGTAACAAAAACCCATGTAAACAAACTTTTGATGCGTTTTTCAAAAGTTATTTTTGTTACCCCCCCCCCCCCCCCCCGAACAAAAACTATAAATACAGCCAGGATTTTTATATGATAAGTTTTAGTCGTTGTTTTGAAAAAAAAAGTCTCAATATGGTAATCAAACATTGGCGCAAGGCAGGGAAGCTGCTGTATTATATTGGAGGGGTGCCCACTCTCCGCCTCCTTGCTTACATCTCAGAACGCTACGTGTGCCGTAAAATTCCGCTGCACTCGACACAGTTTCTGCCAAGCTTGGCATGCGCAGCCTGGTTTACGGAACTGCTCGAAGTGGGCGCCATTTCGATTGTATTGTCTATGGTACCGGTTATCTTCTGATTTGGGATTCTACTACTACTAACAACTCACTGCAGAGCCAAGTCTGAGGCCAACACAGCTGCACAAACTCCTCCATCCCAATTAATTCAAGCCTCTCTCTTTACACACTTCCAATAGCTTCAAGTCTTCCCTAAATTCTTCCTTACGACCCCCTCCTACACTATTCGAGGACGATCTGCTTTTCATTTGGCCTTATATGGTTGGCAGATCTTTGGCAAACTGTCACCTTAAATATTGGAGCTCGGTAATTTTCAGGCAAAAATTTTCTCTCCCTGGGCAGCGCCTTTTTGTCAATAAAACTTACTTTCCTGTTTCATATGATAATTTTGAAGCAGCAAAAATATGCATGGTTTCAACCCTTAAAGAGATCCTGACCTTAGATAACCGTGGAAAAACTCTGTTTTACAAAATTCAAACTTTAAGAAATTGATCTACAACAAAAATGATGCATAAGGAAAGCATTTTGAGCATTTTACCTTTGCTAAAAATCCTGATACGATTTCAATATTTTTAATATATCGGTTTTTAATATTTTCAAACATATGTATTAAATTTGATTTTCGATTAAACAGAGCAGAATTTCCTTTTTGAAGTTCATAAAATGGCAGTCCCTAAAAATTTTCTAGCATAGCCACTAGGAAAACGCTAAAAATCAGTTTAAGGGAATTATAATTTGAGTAACTTGACCACTTCGGAGTTCCTTGTGATACCACCCACTTTGATTGACAAACTCGCTGACAAAAGGAAGCAAAATTTCACTGTATTTTCACTGAAATTTCAGAGTTAAAAAAAAAAAAAAATTCTCGACAGCTTTAGATGATATCTAGTGTCCCCTAGAAGTGTCCCTAGTGTCTCTAGTGTAGAATCTGCTAATATACCTGTTCTCTTGAGACGGTCAGCCGATGCTCAGGCTCACAAAATGATTTTTAAGATATCGTATCCCTTTAACCTTGTTAAGGTATCGTATCGATTGATAATGTATCGATTTTTAAGGTATCGTATCGCTCTGGATTCATTTCTGGAAATGTCATTCACCTAACACAGCTACTTTCCCAAATGGGAGGGGGGGGGGTAGAAGTATCTATTATTATTGTGTGTGAACCTGCTAAACTGAGTTGAGGCCAAGGGGGCAGCTTATTTTTTTTCAATTAAAGCATAAAACAGTACAGTTTTTAATGAAAATACCAAAAAAGGGTATTTTCAAAATCCAGGAATGGGAACAACGTAGCAGGAAATTTCCTCCTCTCCCTTTAACTTACTCCACTCCCTTTAACTCCCTTTAATTGACACAGATCAATATTTTAAAGTCCTAAAATTGAGTCTTTTTACGCTGACAGCTACAGGAGTTGAGTATGAAACTTTTTAGATAATTTTCAGATTATTGCCGAAAAATTCTTATCCCGCTTAAGAGTCGTGGCAGTTATGTTAACTTGGCTGGAGTGGCCTTGAAAATGTGTTCAGGGTAAAATGAACTATCTTAACCAGCAGAGACAAATCTTTTACAAGAGTATTTAGGATTCAAGCATTAGAAACGCCATTATAAATAGTTACTCAAACGGTGTTTGGAACAGTAGCTTGAGTTTATGCAAGAGTTATACTTTAGTGTCAAATTTTGGCAGTAGCCTGTCTTTTGCTTAAGGAAATTTATATTTATTCGAAGTTAGTATGACCTCCATTTTCTATTGAAAGATGTGGCCCTGTTTTCACTTTAAATGTATCAAAAGAGCTGCTCTCATTTACCTTTTGAAGGTGCCGACCCCTATGCCTTAGATCTGCCCCTGGTGGAAATCAAAATACTGTATGTGAATTATACACTCAGTGTATGTTGTGTTTATTTGAGGCGTCAATTGCTCCTTGAATTTTGGGAAGATAAATCCCCCCTTCAAAATACTATGAGCCAAATTATAAATTATAAGAGTCACCGTGTACATCTTCTAAAGAAGAACTTTCGAGTTCTCCTATACAATTTTCCTGTCCCACAGTCCGCGAGTTGAAATTTTATCTTCTTCCCTTTGAAGTTTCTGGTGAATTTCGTCGTAAAAAAGCAATTCATAATTTTGCCCATTGCCGTGAACTAAGATGGTAAAGTGGCAACGCTGACGCGCACCTGTAGGATAAAAAATGAAATGAAAGGGAGGAGCTAGCCATCATTTTTTTGTCAACAATCGTATTTCATTATTTTCATCAGTCGTTTTTTTTACTTTCTGTGGAATATGTATGAAATACAAAAATTATGTATATAAAGTTGTGGATTTAGAGTTTCTTTTAATTAACATTTAGTGAAGGAAAAGTATGCAGCTTCAAATATGGTGATTTTTCACAATATTATGCTTTTGTTTAGTGTAGCCTATGCCTAGATTTAATCCTTTGTAGGCTAGGCCAGTCTTTTAGAGGAAAGATGTAGCCTAGCATACACAGAAGCTTAGATAAATATAGGCCTACTGGGTAGATACTCAGTAATAAAGTAGGAAAAATTCGGGATGAGAGGCTTTTTGCCAACTTGGAAAGTAGGCTCAGCATTGTCAACAATAGGCTATAAGTGCTGTCAAGAAATTTGATGGAGGGGGACAGGGGCGTAATTTTCTATGGGGCAGGGGGTAATCGTCCAATCTAGACCCAAGTTTTCCCCCTCTGTCAGACCTCAGTTTGCCCCCCCCCAAGCTGAAGTTAAGTTTCCGTAAAAAAAACTTGTCAAAATTAAGATAAGCCTCAATAATTCAAGTAGCCTAGCCTATCCACAGAAACAGGCCCAACTTTGCTCCCCCCAGGATTTTGATGAAATTATGCCACGGGGGGGGGGGGGGGGAGTTCTAGCAAAAGCTTTGCTGTTAAGATAAAAATGGGATCATTTCAAATTTTCCCATTTGCTGAGTGTCTTCTTGGTTTCCAGAAGGGCAATTTGGTAGATTTTTGCATTTACTCACTAATGAGATGGCTAAGAAAGATGATGGATAGACAAGTATGATGGACATCATACTTTAGGATGATTATTAGGAATTAGGATGTAGGCTTATTGTGACCTACTATATTTGGAAAGAACAGTGGATGATTTTTGGGTAAAATTCTACTTTAGCTACTTTTGGTTATCTTGGGAAGCGGTTAGGTTAGGAAAATGAGACTTTCAGGAATGGGTCTACAGGCTAAAGTATGTCCCAGGAAGGTATTTTGAAGTACCTACCTCCACTCCTTCTCCCTCTAGAGAGTCCTGACATTTGTCTACATGCCAGGTCTATACCTATTGAAATTTTGACAAAACAACATTTTACCTTAATTTTCAGTTATCAGTTTCTTTTTCTCTGGATTTAGCTCTGAAAATACAATTCCAGTTATTTGAGCAGAATTTTAAGACATATAAATAGTTTATTTCCAAAATTTAGGAAATGTATTTGCATATCTTTAAAACCTTATAAATTGAGATTGAGCAAAGTTGTGAAGCTGAAAAAAATTTTGTTGTGCTCCATTTAAGCAGAAGATCTATTTTGCAAGGTTTCACTTCTATAACTCATAGATTTTTAAAGGTCAGGACCCTCTAGAGGGAGAAGAAGTGGAGGTAGGTAGTTCAGAATATCTTCCTAGGACATACTTTAGCCTGTAGACCCATCCCTAAAAGTTTCATTTTCCTAACCTAACCCCTTTCCAAGATAGCCAAAAGTAGCTAAAGTAGAATTTTACCGACTTTTGTTTTATCTGATGCTATAAATGACTGATTTTCAGAATTTGATTTTTGAGCTGTTTTTTAGAAGTTTAATTCACCTGGCTCCATTTCTTTAAACTGTGAAGAAAGTTTGTCTAGAAAGTGAATTTTTACTGGATAATATTTTGATTCAGACAAACACAGAATGAGATGGTAAAATAGGGTAGTCAGTAAATAGCCCTGTTTTTTCACTCATCAGTGTGCTCAGATCTTACATCTTTTGTCAGAAAACGCTTAAAAGTGAAATCTTTGAACTAAGATCTTCCATCTTTGGTCGTTTTTGTGCAAACGTCTTTCATGATTCTGCTCTGATCAGCGGTCTGAGAAGAATGATGAGTAGATCATCAAAGTTTTCTCATCATTGTTCTATATGGCAGAAAGATGGCGTCTTTCACATATTTTGCTAACATCAGTGAGCTGTAAGATCTTAGGACAAAGATGAGTTGAAAAAACGATAATCTTTGCAGAAAGATGAAAGATCTTAGCTGTAAGATCTTAGTGCTAAAAAACGGGATGAATTTTTGGCAGTTCATATTATTGACTTACAAATAAAGTGAACATACCACTTGATGCCTTTTTTATGCTCTTTATGAATATAATAATTGCTTCTGTCAGAAATTGAAATTTACCCATCCCCCTAATGTGCAAATATATACCCTGAATTGGAATATACCATGAATTGTCAACAGCAAAGTTTTGAATTGCAAAACTCAGCGCTATTTTTGTCAATGGCATTCAAAAAACTTGAAATGGTAGGGAAAGATATTATATTTGAGTTGCCTAATAAATGAGGTTTGAATTATTATAAATAAGTATTTTTGGAATATGTTACTCTTGAACAACTTATTTATAAACTAGTTATATATTTTTAACCACTTTTAAATAACTTAACTAGTGTTAATAACTTCTTTGTGTGGTTACAATTCAGGGTATATGTTTGCACATTAGGGGGTGGGGGTTGGTAAATTTGAATTTCCAGTTGTCATGTTTGTAAAGAGCATAAAAAAGGCATCAAGTGGTGTGCTCACTTTATTCCTAAGTTAATAAGAACTTTCAAAAATTTACAAGAAACTAGAAAATTGCTTTGGTAAAATAGGCTATATTTGAAACTGAATTAGTTTATCAAAGGGACAGTCACCATCCTTTTTCTTAGGATTGATGATGAAAGTGATTTTGTTTGTTGTCTATGCGACAACACAGGTATAACAGTCATATGATTGCTTCTAATGTCCATTGTTCTCAGGTTGTTATATATGTCTTCTTCTTGTGGTTGAAGTACCAAGGACATCAAAATAGACTCATTGTTCTTTTTTTTTACCTCTAACACCAAAACTACATATAGGAATAAAAACATGAACAGAAATAAAAACTACAAAAATAGAAATATTTTTTAATTGTTCTTTAAAAATTGTTCTCAGCCATTAGTATTACAATTTATATTCAAAATACAGACTTTTTGGCACTTGTTAATTAAACAAAACACACCCAAAAAGTGAAGTTAGGTTAATCCTACTGAACTATAACCTTTAGTTTATATAGTAATATAATCTGGGCTATATATTTGCATATCAAGGGGCAAGGTGGGGGTAAAGTATTTGGACAGCGCCCCTAACCTAACCCCACCCCCTATTGTGTAAATATAAGCCCAATGCATTTTATCACTTGTCTTTGTGGCTATGAATACCAGTTTTCTGATATCTAACCTACGCGTAATTCTTGTCTTTCAAACAATTTGTGGTAACAAACTGTCAGTAAGGGGCAACCTGGCTCAATAGTAACCAAAACTCTAAAAAACGGAATTTAGATACCAATAGATACATCAAAAGAATCGGCTTTTTGTGTTGATTTCAAATATATAAGTTTCATCAAGTTTAGTCTTACCCATCAAAGGTGTGATTTTCAATATTAATGAAAATCACACTATCAGATTCAGCATACCAGAGAACCCTGTTGTATAAGTCTAAAGCTTCTATATGCAAAAATGTGGAATTTTGGTCAAGGTCGTATCTAGACGGGGGGGGGGGGGTCACCATCAGATTCAGCGTACCAGAGTACCCTATTGTAGAGGTTTAAAGCTTATATCTGCAAAAATGTGGAATTTTGTATTTTTTGCCATAAGAAAGATCACAGATGTGTGTTTTTTTTTTTTTTCAGGGGTCCTAGAATATCGTGAGAGAGCTCATTCGAACGGAAGTTAAAAGCTCTAGTGCCCTTTTTAAGTGACCAAAAAGATTGGAGGGCAACTAGGCCCCCTCCCCCATTGTTTCCCCCAAAAAACTGTCCGATTAAAATTTTGAGATAGCCATTTGGTTCATCGTAGTTGAAAGGCTCAATAACTATGTCTTAGGATATAACATGACCCCCCACAGCCCCGGGGGAAAGGTCTTTAAGTTTAAAAAATTGCTCATTGTTTACGCATAGTATTTGTTATTGGGAAGCATGCATACATTTTAGGGTGGAAAGACGAATTTTCTACTCTTTTTTTCAGGGGGGAAGTTTCCAGGGGGCGAACTTGTCAGAGGAAAATTTTCACCGGGATTGAATTGTCTAGAAGATATATCCGTGGGGAGGGTATTTCTCCATGGAGGTGTTTCCTGGGATTATTTAGAAATGCTCAGAAATTAAATAAAAAAAGCAAGTTTTTCCAACTGAGAGTAAGGAGCAACATTAAAACTTAAAACGAAGAGAAATTATTACGTATATGAAGGGAGTTGCCTCCTCCTCAACACTCTGCTCTTCACACTAAGCTTTAAACTTCGTCCAAAATTTGTAACAACAACCCCTGAGACGTAAGAATCGTTCAATTAGAACAATAAGAAGCTTTTTTCAAAAGTACTAAAAAACTTTAGCGTCAAGAGTGAGGTGTCGAAGAGGAGGCACCCCCCTTCATATACGTAATAATTTCTCTTCGTTTTAAGTTTTTCATGCTGGTCCTTATTTCCAGTTGAAAAAAACTAGTTTTTTATTTAATTTCTTTAAAGGCAATGGCTAATCGTGAATCTTTGATGGAGCATTAAGTTCCTAAGTAAACTTTTTTTTAAGATTAAAACACGAGACCCTTCTTAAGCTTTCATTTGTTCAAATTTTAAAAACTTAACCCTTAAATTAAACTAAAAACTTAAATTAAAAACTTAACCCTTCTTAAGCTTTTATTTGTTCAAATTTTATCAACCCCTTGCACATACATAATATTATTAAATAAGGGAAAAAATAAAGAAAGACAAAGATTGATATCTGACATTGAATGTAAGGTGTCAAACCGAAACTGGAGTAAGCACGGGCTCAAGGACTCTGATTATACAGATTGAAAATCATTGGATGGCTTTAATAATTAGTTACAGTGGTAGCCAAAGGCGGATCTATAAGGGTGCCAAAAATTGACCAAATTGACAAGTTTATTTTAAAAAAAAGGTCAAAAGATCTTTGGGGGGGGGGGGGTCCTCTGGTGGTAGCCTTTTTTTTCACTCTGCAATTTCAAGGTTTCTCTTTTAATGTCTTCTTGATTCAAACTCATATTCCCTCTGAAACATGCAATTTTGCAGCGAGCCTAAAGCTGCAACTTTAGTCGAAAGGATAAAATATTTATATATTTGGAGTGATCGATTTCAGATCTATTCATTCACCAGGGCATTATATGATATAATCGGTCTTTTAATTATAATAATTTATTGTCAAGCCACTATAAGCAACAAGACAAAGGTGCATTAAAAAAGAGACTAAAATAAACAAAGACAACCTACTAGAACAGAACATGGGGTAAGACCATGAAATAGCCGACTGGGACAACTCCTGATCTCACAGGGCCAGTTTTGTCGTTATATCTGGAGAATTAAAATTCTGCACAATTTTTCTATTCTTATACCATTGTGGTAAATAAATAAAAAATCTTAAATACCGAAAATACGCTGAGCGGAGAGCTCGGATCTTTTTGGAGGAAAATTTGAAACAAACCGGATAAAGATAAGATGGAGTGGTCGCAGTAGGTCGAGTACAGTTTTATTTAGAGAGTGATTGAAGGCTGCTTAGAAATAGGAAGAGTTTCCTTTTTCAATGATTTTCCACCAATTTTCAACGAATTTTTTGATCTATAAAACGCAAAGTGAATTTCAAACGTAATTCGGTAGGCTACATGGATAAAGTCGAATCTCAACTATCGACTGATAGCACAATTATTTGCACAATTAGAACTGTAGGAAATAACATGCCAAAAACTACTGCACTGATCACAAACCGAAATGTATACAGTCAATTTATTGCGTAAGATGAAAAATCCCTTTCGACGTATTTCTATTGCGCATTATTTTCTATCATATTTTCTAACACTAACTAAAGCACTTAATGAAAGAAGAACATCTTCAGATTATTCCCCATGTCCAGTAAAATGGAAAACGATGGCGAAGGGCTGGTCCTAATAAGTAAGAGAAACTTCACTCATTTATAGGAGAAGCAAAAACTATGCTTTAATGAAAATTAAAAAACAAACTTTTTTTTACTTTTATTTAACATAATAAACAGAAATATAAACCAATACAAATATATACCACTACGCTAGGGAAAAACGGTTATTTTTTTTTTTCTAATAGAAGTAAGGATCGATGTTGAAATTAAAAAAAAAAAAATACAAAACAACTAAGCAGAAAGAGGGCATATGCCCCCCCCCCAAGTGGCCGCTCATAATATCCAATTTGTTGCTTGGGCCTTAAGGAAAACTTATTACAATGAAAACAAATGTCCGATTGGGAAATTCCAATTTTATATCGATTATTAAAAATGCAAGTATCTTCGCGTTTTTACGAAAAATATTCGAAAATTTGTTGTTTTTGGTGATCGAAAACCCCTACTTGAACTCTATGTTTGGGATTTTTAGGGGTATGCAGCCCTTTTCATGTCGACGACGGTAAATTTCTGCTCAGTTTAGGTCTGAATTTCGCTTTTTAGTTGCATTTGAAAACTTTACTAAGTCTAATTTTTCGATAAGGTGTGACATATCTACCATTTGACATGTTTAATGTATTTTGACTTTGGACCAGTGGTGGATCTAGAGGGGTTGCGCCCCTAACATTGTCTAAGGTAGTGTAATTTACGCAAGTTTGCGTTAATTAAACTTGCTCCTAACGCAAGTTTATTGGATCAACCTATTTTGCCCCCCCCCCTAAAAAAAATCCTGGGTCCGCCTCTGCTTTAGACATCTTTGTTGCATAATTAGCCTTTGTTAAAAAGCATAGAAAATCTTAGATACTGTTTTTGAAAAAAAAAGAGGGAGCATAGACCCATGCCAGCGTGCGAAAAGTGGGGTAGCATGGTTGTCATGATACTTGGTTGTTTTCATGGCCTAGTGAAATTTTCGGCAGATTTTGTCAGAAAATGCTAGTGCTTCCACTATCCCTGAATTTGTTGGCAGCTTTTGGAATTTTGTCAAGTTCTGCTACTGGCTGCTTTGGAACTTTTGCATATCTGGACCCAAAAGTGCCACTCCTTACCTCCTCCCATGAAATTCCAGTTTCATTTAATTTTTTTTTTATGACCTTTCTATCCCCATCCGGGGACAATCTGTCTTTCATTTGGCCACAGCAGGATTGTTAAAAAGTAAAATCTTTGACAATTCGTTATCCATAAAATCCTGGTTTAACTCTGATTTCAGCAAGGTATAGCATGATCACCTTTCTATTTAAATGAAGATGAAAAGCTTCTATTTTATATGGACTATTTGCAT
This sequence comes from Artemia sp. Qi Xiang Cuo, assembly GCF_049724085.1. Lineage (NCBI taxonomy): Eukaryota > Metazoa > Arthropoda > Branchiopoda > Anostraca > Artemiidae > Artemia > Artemia sp. Qi Xiang Cuo. The sequence continues at coordinate 10,384,649 of NC_142801.1, forward strand.
ATTCGAGGCCGTTGCCCCAGGTGCAGCCCGGCAAGGCTGTGTCCAGGGGGGTAGGGGGTTTGAACCCCCTTCCCCCGTGAAATGTTTGTCCGATTCGTAAGAACGTAAAACAAAGGAGACATAAACACATTTTTGATGCGTTTTTAGTTTTTTTTTTAAACCCCCCTCACCTCGAAAAAAATCCTGGATGTGTTCTTGCAGCCCTCGAAACTACATTTTTAAATCTTCTAATAATTCAGATTGAAATGGCCATGTTTAAGATTTCTGTTTAATGCCATGTGTGGTCGCCAGGGAGTATATGGGCCGTTGAATTGGCATTACGTTGTCTTCTGACCGATTTTGGCTCTTATAGAGGTACTGTAGCAGTTTTGATGTCTATCAAACCATATCCTAAGTTTGGTAGATATGATATATCGACCACACTTGGTCGCTATATCTGGTTTCTGTAATGAAACCGATTGTCTGTGTCTACCACGGTAGACAGAATGTACCAGCAAGCTTATCGCAGATAATTTCTGCTCTTCATGAACAAAAAGCTCCTCCCACTGATTTCTGCATTAGCTTTATTTCAGTTTGTTTCAATGCACTTTGATGGAAACAGTCGGAAACAGACTAAACTGCATTCCCGCTAATCTGACTTCGCCTATGTTTGTATCTGCCAAAACGGAAATAAAGCTAATGCAGAAACAAGCTAACCCCGGTCCGGGTTTTTATAATTGGTGAGATAGAGAATGATCATACTGCTAATTATATAAACTGTGGTGTCCACTTAGAGATAACCAGCTTAGCATAAACGAGATAAACGGTATCTATGCAGGTATATTTTAATTAAATGTTCAATATATAGAGGTGGCTAGGTATTTAATATAATGCGCTCTGGACGTTAACCGAGTAGATGTGGTTGAAGACTTCACTTACCTGGGATCTATTCTGTCGAATGATGGCTTGATCACAAAAGAGCTTACATCTCGATCAGCAAAAGCGTCAGCACTTGTTGGGAGGCTTAGCAGCATCTGGCGAAAGCCAAACATAAGCCGCTTTACCAAAATGCGCATCTACAATGTGTCAGTCAGCACCGTCCTGCTGTATGGAGCGGAAACGTGGTCAGCTGCCAAATCTATCCTCAGCGCCGTCGATGTCGCTCAGCCGAAACATCTCCGAAGAATCGAAAGACTTCACTGGACTGACTTCGTTAGCAACCAGACTCTCCTATCACGTACGGCTCAAACTCCTTTCTCGACGCAGCTCGCCCAGCGTACTTTTAGGTGGTACGGCTACCTCCTTCGCATACCACACGACGCCCCAGCACGGGTTGCAATTGACTTCAACCCCACCATAAACGGATGGAAGCGACCCAGAGGACGCCCACCCACTAGGTGGAAAGACAAAGCCGATGAATTCCTCCCCCAAGCCCACATCCCGGTGGAAGAACCTGCGAGCCTGGCAAGCGATAGGTCAACCTGGAGGCGCCTAGTCTCATCATTCTCTACGCCGAACCCTCGGCAGGAGCCTTAAGTCAGTCAAGCTCTGGGCGGTCTGCTTTCCATAATTTTGTTACTAAAGCATTATATTTTCATCATATTTTGGTATATTTCATTAAGATTAACCTCGCTTCTTTGGTGTGGTCGCTATGATAATAATAATAATCTGTATTTAAAAGCCTCGTAAAGCCATATAAAAAAAAGACAAATACTAAAGAAAAATTACACTCTATTTGGCATCCTTCCCTTCAATACAAAATTTCCTACTGTCGCAATATAGCGGGGAGACATAGAACTCATTAACCCACGAGGCAGCCTATGTCCCCCTTCTTGGATAATTGGTCCCCTTAAATGAGAAAACTGCTTACACCGGAGGAGGAAATGGCCCAACCCATTTTCCCCACATCTCAAGCAACTACACCTGGCCTCCGGACCTTCCCTCATTTTCCTTACAACCTTACCATAAATTGGAAGACAATTAGCTCGAATCGGAATCCAAATCTTCTGATATTTAATGGGCAATCCCAGCTTAAAATAAACTCCCGTAAGTACCCTAAGTTTTTGCAACCATCTAGGCCGAAAAAAAAACAACAACAAATATTTTGGTGTCACATTGCTCTTTATCAAGTCATGCTATTGTGTTGAATATGTTAGTATCGTTGTAGTATAAATTTGCACTATCTCATGTCTTAATTAATTATGCCTTTTCCCTTTTTTTAATTGAAATGATAAATTCAGGAATTTGGGAGACAGACCACAATATTTTGCAAGGCAAACGAACAAAACTGCAAATCAACTTCATTATTAATTTGTGTTGACAAAATAATCTTGATAACACGAATCTCAATGGAATTGACAGAATTTAGGTCATAAAATAAATTTAGACATCAAGGTTCAAAATACCTGGGTTATGACCTTAAAATTGGAGGTATGAAATTCTGTGTGGATAAACTAGAATGGAAATTTTATTCATATAACCGCTATAAGTAGAACCGCGTTTTATAAATATTTCCCATCTCCCATGTTTCAAAGGCTAAAGAAATAGGCAATGGCGCTTTTCGAAATAAAGTGTTCAACATGGTATACCACCAATTGATAAAAAAGTTTCTGCGGCAATAGTCAGAGCCAACGGTTCCATGCATTTGTTTATTTCTGCCCCCGGTCACTTCGTATGGAAGGGGTGGTCGTAGAACCTTGGAAGGGGCTCGTTAGATCGGAAGTTCTAGTACCCTTTTTAAGGGTTGAAAATGATTGTCGACCAGCAAGCCTCCTGCCCGTGCCCTTTTTTGCTGCCCGACCCTCCAGCACTCTCCTCATGATGTGAGGTCAAAATTTTAAAATATCCATTTGTTCAAAACAGACTAAAAGTTTTAACAAATACGCTTCTGGGGATGTCATAACTCCCACATCCCCCTAACTCCCTGGGGTGAGGACTGTAAACTATGCCAACTGTGTGTAGACAAATCTTAGAGTAGAGAAAGGGGACACTTTTTATCATGGGTGCTTGGATAGGTTAAAACTTTCAGGAATTGTTTGATTGGCCAAGAGGAACATATATTTTGGTGGGGACAAAGTGTTAAGGGGTTTGGAAACTAGCCATTTTTTTTTATATCCAAAATCACTTTGAATTTGAAGCCGTAAGTTGTTGGCTGAGAGGAACCAAATGTACAAAAAAATTCGTATGGGATCATGGGTCCGACCATCAAACTTGAAACTTACACCCGTTAGTTTCCGAGCCAAAGGGAACTGCATAGCCAAAAGAGAATTTAGGTTAGATGCATGGGCCGCCCAAAAATACCAACAAGTTTTTTGATTGGTTTGAAACTCACATTTGAAAGTCCTTGGGCCAAGGGTTTCCAAAAAAATAGGGGTATCCACAATGTCTCAGAAACGGCTTGGGAGATCGACCTCTAAGGGTGTTGGGGGGTCAAGTGAACCTCAAGTTTTTACTTGGGGAAAGGGATAGAGGAAATCTAAAGTGTTCCTTGGGGCCAAGGCCAAGTGGAGGTCAAATTTAGACTTGGGAGAGGGGGTGACGGGGGGGGGGGGATGAAAGGATATTTTCTCCGATTCAGTTAATTTTTTTTGTACCTATAGTCTCTGGGACTATGATCTATTCATAGTTAACTAGCGAGTTAAATCAACAGACATTATGCTTTACCAGATGATCAAAGTAGCGTATCTGAAATACCTGGGAACGGCTATGGGGATCATATTGAAACTTTCTGGGACTTTTTGGGTCAAGTAGACAACGAACGTGAACTTGCTGATGGGGAACGAGGAGAAAGATCTAAAGATTTTGTTCTCCAACCTGTTTGAAATTTGTGGCACTATAGGCCCTTTTGGGACTAGAATCTATTTCTGGTGGAGTAACGATGTAGACCAAAACACATTATGTGTACCCAGTCGTCAAAATAGCGTATCTGCTTTACCTCAGGAACGGATTGGACGATTGAATTGAAATTTTCAGGGGGTTCGGAGGGGGGGGGGTAAGTGGCCTTGAATTGCTTACTTGAGGGGATGATCAGATGTAAATCGAAAGAAACTATGCATCTAGGTTATCAAAATGGCATTTCTGCACAATTTCGGGAACGACTTGTAGGGATCGAGCTGAAACTTTTGTAGTGTCGAGGGGGAAGTGAGAGGAGACAAGGAGACTTCATATTCTGAGTTTAGATTGAAAAAAGGGGGGACTTTGTATATTCCAAATGCCTAAAAATGTTGCCACTATTAGGTCCAGTTGAGCTTTACATCTATTCAGGCTGAAGCAGTGAGGTAAATCAAAAGACTCTATAATATAATAATAATCTGTATTTAAAAGCCAACTAAAGCCATATACAAAAAGACATACTAAAGAAAAATTACACTTCATTTGACATCCTTCCCATCAATACAAATTTTCCTACTGCCACAATATAACGGGGAGTCTTAGACCTCATTAACTCACAAAGCAGCCTATCTCCCCCCTCCTGGATAATTAATCCCCTTAAATGAGAGAGTTGCTTACACCGGAGCAGGAAATGGCCCAGCCCATAATTATTTTCCCCACATCTTAAGCAACTACACCCGGCCTCCGGACCTTCCCTCTTTTTCCTTGCAACTTTAGTATAAATTGGACGATAATTTGCTCGAATCTGAATCCAAATCCTCAAATACTTAATGGGCAATCCCAGCTTGAAATAAAACTCCTGACCAAAATTCTCTTTTACTTCTCTATACAAAGTAAGACTCTGGAGATTTGTCCACAGCTGCTTGCCATAGTTGCACTTCTTGGTCTTCAAGTCTTGCACTAAATTCCTTGAAGAACTTTTCATGATCCTCTGGCCCTTTTCCCTTCTCCCACGAATTTGAAAATCCATTCTCATCTAATATCCTCTTGATTTGTGCTGTCCATGATGTTTTGTTACACTGAAGAAGAAGATCTTCATATGCTGCTCGGGCAAGTCTAGTCTGGGGAAGTTCTAGAAGTCCTAACCAAAATTTGATGATTTGGGTATATCTTTTCAATTTCAGGTTAAATATACCAAGATCACCTTTTAAAACTAACGTATGTGTTGTATTGTGTAGGCCAAAAACTCGTTTATAATATTGAAGTTGAAGGGTTTCTAGTTGCTTTGCCGGCTGATACCCCCATATTTCTGATCCGTAATGTAAGATAGGCAAAATCAAACCACTATCAATAAACATATTTGAAAAAAGGAAGTGACTAAATTTGATTTAGCTGCGAGTCTGCATTCATACCGACCACACGATTTGCCTTTGAGAAAAAATTGATAAAACTATGGAACTGAAATATCAATGGGAAGTGCCAAATATCTTAATCAAATGTCTCCACGTTATGGCATTGTTCAAATAAAACTTATTTTTACCTTGATTATTCTTATAAATTCATTCTTTGTTTTTCTTTTCATTCTCAAACCACTGTTATTGCCACACGCTTGCCTACCCATGAAAAAATATAATGTCGCATATGTTTCTTCTGGTTATATGTTCTCCGGAGCAGCTGCATCTCGGCCCGGCTTTGTCTGATGGTTAAGATGGAAATGATCGTACTGTTTATATCTCTTTACAGTGTTCCAGACCAAAAGACTAAAATATTGAGGATGCACAAAAATGGGGCCTTTCTCCACTCGGCTTCAAAATTACCTTCAAAGTATCTGGGACAGTGGACCCCTATACTGAAAACAAATTTGAAATTAATTTTGCTGAATCGATTCATGACGCCCGAAATTTATTTTGTCTCTTATAGTCTTGTAACGTACGGGGCATGTAGACAGAGCCATGTAGACCTCAATGAAGAGGAAACTATAAACTTGACCTATGTCACTTGACTTGACCTACTGTCAACTTGACCTATGTCAACTTGACTTGACTACTGCCTCCAGCTCCTCTTGGCCCCACAAACAATCTCTAAAATAACTATTTTAACAATAACTGTTAGACAACATTGTTAAGATAAGATAAGTTTTATTCTTCATTAAATACACATACAATATCGCTTGCTGTTCACCATCACTGTAAATTTAGCCTACCATTCTATTATTATTTGCTATTGTTTTCTTACTATTGCACCACATAATTTAGCATTGACAGGCGTGTCAATAGCCGATGGAAAAAAAGTTTCCCGGCTCAATTTCGCCAGTTGTGGCTTGAAGGTATCGCATGAAGTACTTTTTAATATCCTGTGAGTAGAAGGGGGGCGCTACTCGTGACGGGACTCCTAATATGGGCATAGAGTCCCTAGGGGAGATGGATTTCTGAGAAATTGATTGCGTAATCAAAGTGTGTCAATGACCTCTTTTTTCCAAGATCGATTTGTTTGTTGTTTCTAGGTGTAATAACTCCGGGACGAAGGTTGCACATGCGCATTGAATTCTAACGGGAACAATGTTATTGATCTAGGACTCGAGGGGGAAGTGAATTTCCGAGAACTTGATTGCGTAATCGATCGTGAATGTCAAGGTGTCCAGAAATAGGAAACAGTATTTGTTGTTGTTGCTCAAGCCAAATGTTATGAGTTTCCAGAAATTTGGAACATCTGTGCTGTCGACCTCAATTCCCCTATTGTGAATCAATAATTCCCCTTAGAAACAACAAATTAAGTCCACTTTCTTGACATATCCATCAACCAGTAACATCATCTGTCAGATCTTAAAAATTTTTACCTAGAAACGATTCTCAAGGAATACATCCAAGTCATTAATGTCATTGCATTGGAAACAGTTCTACTGGTCAAACTCCAAAAGATATTGATAACCAAACGCCATGGAAACAATTCTCCAAGAAACATCTTAGAGATGAATTGTTTTAGCGCGGGAATCAGGTTTCTTATTAATTTGAAATGCCTCAGCGCAGAGATGCCAATAACAAAGGAATACGCTGAATTTACGTTTAGGGATTATTTGGGCGAAACCGTTTTAGACATTTTAGGGAATTATTTCGGCGAAACAGATAGAGACATTTTAAAAGAAGATTTTAGAAAAGGTTTTAGAAGAGAATTTGAGGGTCAAACTCTATGGTCGTTATAATACACAAGTTACATTTGAACAGTGCTGTGAGGTCCTCTACCACAACCCCAAAGGCTTCCAATCCCCCGACCCAACCCCGAAGGAAGCCCCCGGTCCTCAAAGGTCCCCCAAGCTCCCAAAGCCCCCCAGCCCCCCAACCGCCCTCCTCAGACCCTCAAAGGCCCTCCTCAAGCCCTCACTGGGCCCACCGGACCCCCACAGCGCCCCCCCAACACCCAAGGCCCTCCCCCGGGCCTCCACTTTCCCCTGGGAACGCTACGTGCCCTGGGCCCGAAATGCGCCACATGGGGAGGCGCCACCTGGGGATGCGCCGTGGGTCGGGGGTCGCGCCGCAGGGATGCGCCGCTTTTTTGTTTGAGTTCTAGTTTACTTTAATTTTAGTTAAGAGTTTGATGTTTAACCATTGAGTTTCAGTTAGAGTTCTTGTTTAGTTTTAGTTAAGAGTTTATATTTTTTAGATTAGAGTTTTTTTTTAATTTATAGTTTAGTTTAGTTTTAGTTAATAGTTTAGATTTTTAGCTTATTGTCATAGCTTAGAGTTTTTGTTAGAGTTCTAGTTTAGTTTAATTTTAGTTAAGAGTTTAGAGTTTTAGCTTAGAGTCTTAGATTATAGTTTTTTTTAGAGTTGAATTTTAGTTTAGTTTTAGTTAAGAGATTAGAGTTTTTAGCTTAGAGTCATAGCTTAGAGTTTTTGTTGAAGTTCTAGTTTAGTTTAGTTTTAGTTAATAGTTTATAGTTTTATCTTAGATTCTTAGATTAGAGTTTTTTTTATAGTTCTAGTTTATTTTATTTTTATTTTAGAGTTTAGAGTTTTAGCTTAGTCTTAGCTTAGATTTTTTTTGTTAGAGTTCTAGTTTAGTTTAATTTTAGTTAAGAGTTTGATTTTTTTACCTTTGAGTTTCAGTTAGAGTTTTAGTTTAGTTTTAGTTAAGAGTTTGGTGTTTTACCTTAGAGTCTTAGCTTAGAGTTTTAATTTGAGTTCTAGTTTAGTTTAGTTTTAGTTAAGATTTTAGAATTTTAGCTTAGAGTTTTTTTGTTAGAGTTCTAGTTTAGTTTAATTTTAGCTAAGAGTTTGATTTTTTTACCTATGAGTTTCAGTTAGAGTTCTAGTTTAGATTCAGTTAAGAGTTTAGAGTTTTTAGCTTATAATTTTTATTGAAGCTCTAGTTTAGTTTAGTTTTAGTTAAGAGTTTAGTGTTTTAGCTTAGAGTTTTTGTTACAGTTCTAGTTTAGTTTAATTTTATTTAATAGTTTGATATTTTAAATTTGAGTTTAAGTTATAGTTATGGTTTAGTTTAGTTTTATTTAAGAATTTAGAGTTTTTAGATTAGAGTCTTAGCTTAGAGTTTTTGTTGAAGTTCTAGTATAGTTTAGTTTTAGTTAATAGTTTAGAGTTTTAGATTAGAGTCTTAGCTTAGAGTTTTTGTTAGAGTTCTAGTTTATTTTAATTTTATTTTAGAGTTTAGAGTTTTAGCTTAGTCTTAGCTTAAAGTTTTTTTGTTAGAGTTCTAGTTTAGTTTAATTTTAGTTAAGAGTTTGATTTTTTTACCTTTTAGTTTCAGTTAGATTTTTAGTTTAGTTTTACTTAAGAGTTTGATGTTTTAACTTAGAGTCTTAGCTTAGAGTTTTAATTTGAGTTCTAGTTTAGTGTAGTTTTAGTTAAGATTTTAGAATTTTAGCTTAGAGTTTTTTTTTTAGAGTTATAGTTTAGTTTAATTTTAGATAAGAGTTTGATTTTTTTTACCTATGAGTTTCAGTTAGAGTTTTATTTTAGTTTTAGTTAAGATTTTAGAGCTTATAGCTTAGAATTTTTATTTAAGTTCTAGTTTAGTTTAGTTTTAGTTAATAGTTTAGAGTTTTAGCTTAGAGTCTTAGCTTAGAGTTTTTTTTGTTAGAGTTCTAGTTTAGTCTAATTTCAGTTAAGAGTTTGATTTTTTGACCTTTGAGTTTCAGTTAGAGTTCTAGTTTAGTTATAATTAGTTAAGAAATTAGAGTTTTTAGCTTAGAGTTTTTGTTGAAGTTCTAGTTTAGTTTAGTTTTAGTTAATAGTTTATAGTTTTAGCTTAGAGTCTTAGCTTAGAGTTTTTGTTAGAGTTCTAGTTTATTTTAATTTTATTTTAGAGTTTAGAGTTTTAGCTTAGTCTTAGCTTAGAGTTTTTTTGTTAGAGTTAGAGTTTAGATTAATTTTAGCTAAGAGTTTGATTTTTTTACGTATGAGTTTCAGTTACAGTTCTAGTTTAGTTTTAGTTAAGAGTTTTGTGTTTTAACTTAATGTCGTAGCTTATAGTTTTTAGTTAGAGTTCTAGTTTATCTTAGTTTTGGTTAAGATTTTAGAATTTTAGCTTAGAGTCTTAGCTTAGAGTTTTTTTCTAGAGTTCTAGTTTATTTTAGTTTTAGTTAATAGTTTAGAGTTTTTGTTGAAGTTTTAGTTTATTTTACTTTTAGTTAATAGTTTAGAGTTTTATCTTAGAGTCTTAGCTTAGAGTTTATGTTAGAGTTTAAGTTTAGTTTATTAATAGTTAAGAGTTTAGAGTTTTAGCATAGAGTCTTAGCTTAGAGTTTCTGTTGGAGTTCTAGTTTAGTTTACATTTAGTTAAGAGTTTATAGTTTTATATTAGAGAACTAGCTTAGAGTTTTAGTATAGTTTAGTTTTAGTTAAGATTTTAGAATTTTAGCTTAGAGTTTTTTTTTTTAGAGTTATAGCTTAGTTTAATTTTATATAATAGTTTGATTTTTTACATCTTAGTTTCAGTTAGAGTTCTAGTTTAGTTTTAGTTAAGAGTTTATAATTTTAGCTTAATGTCTTAGCTTAGAGTTTTATGTTAGAGTTCAAGTTTATTTTAGTTTTGGTTAAGATTTTAGAATTTTAGCTTAGAGTTTTTTTTGTTAGAGTTCTAGTTTAGTTTAATTTTAGCTAAGAGTTTGATTTTTTACCTCTGAGTTTCAGTTAGAGTTATAGTTTAGTTTTAGTTAAGAGTTTGGTGTTTTAACTTAATGTCTTAGCTTATAGTTTTTAGTTAGAGTTCTAGTTTATTTTAGTTTTAGTTAAGAGTTTTGAGTTTTACCTTAGAGACCTAGCTTAAAATTTTAGTTTATTTTAGTTTTAGTTAATAGTTTAGAGTTTTAACATTGAGTCTTAGTTTAGAGTTTTGTTATAGTTCTAGTTTATTTTAAATGTAGTTAAGAGTTTAGAGTTTTACCTTAGAGACATAGCTTAGAATTTTAGTTTAGTTTAGTTAAAATTCTAGAATTTTAGCTTAGAGTCTTAGCAGAGAGTTTTTGTTAGAGTTCTAGTTTAGTTTAGTTTTAGTTAAGAGTTTAGAGTTTTAGCCTAGAGTCATATCTCAGAGTTTTTGTTAGAGTTCTAGTTTAGTTTTAGTTATGAGTTTAGAATTTTAGATTAGAATCTTAGCTTAGAGTTTTGTTAGAGTTATAGTTTAGTTTAGTTTTACTTAAGAGTTTAGAGTTTTTAGCTGAGAGTCATAGCCTAGAGTTTTTGTCGACGTTCTAGTTTAGTTCAGTTTTAGTTAAGAGTTTAGAGTTTTAGCTTATAGTTTTTGCTTAGAATTTTTGTTATAGTTGAAGTTTTTTTCATTTTTAGTTAATAGATTAGATTTTTTAGCTTAGAGTCGTAGCTTAGAGTTTTTGTTAGAGTTCTAGTTTGGTTTAGATATAGTTAAGAGTTTAGCCTTTTTGGCTTAGAGTCTTAGTTTGTATTTTTTTGTTGAAGTTCTAGTTTATTTTAGAGTCTTATCTTAGACTTATAGTTTTAATTATAGTTCTATTTTAGTTTAGTTTTAGTAGAGAGTTTAGAGTTTTAGCCTAGAGTCTTAGATTAGAGTTTTTGTTAGAGTTCTAGTTTAGTTTAGTTTTAGTTAAGAGTTTAGAGTCATAGCTTAGAATTTTAGTTCTGATTATTTTTAGTTACGAGTTGAGATTCTTAGCATAGATTATTATCTTAGAGTTTAGTTCGAGCTCCATTTTAGTTTACATGTAGTTAAGAGTTTATAGTTTAACCTTAGATAACTATATTATTCTTTCAGTTTATTTTAGTTTTAGTTATTATTTTATAATTTTATATTAGAGTCATATCAGAGAGTTTTTGTTAGAGTTCTAGTTTAGTTTAGTTTTAGTTAAGAGTTTAGAGTTTTAGCCTAGAGTCGAGTTTAGTTTAGTTTTAGTTAAGAGTTTAGAGTTTTACCTTAGATTCCTAGCTTAGAGTTTTTGTTAGAGTTCGAGTTTAGTTTAATTTTATTTAAGAATTTTATATTTTACCTTTGAGTTTCAGTTAGAGTTCTAGTTTAGTTTACTTTTAGTTAAGAGTTTAGCGTTTTACCTTGGAGTTTTAGCTTAGAGTTTTAGTTGGTGTTCTAGTTTTGTTTAGTTTTAGTTAAGAGTTTAGAATTTTAGCTTAGAGTCTTAGCTCAGAGTTTTTGTTAGAGTTCTAGTTTAGTTTAATTTTATTTAAGAGTTTAGAGTTTTAGGTTAGAGTTTTTTTGTTAGACTTCTAGTTTACTTTAATTTTAGTTAAGAGTTTTATTTTTTTACCTTAGAGTTTCAATTAGAGTTCTAGTTTAGTTTTAGTTAAGAGTTTGATGTTTTAACTTAGTTTAAATTAGAGTTCTAGTTTAGTTTTAGTTAAGAGTTTTGTGTTTAACCTTAGAGGCTTAGCTTAGAGTTTTTTTTTGTTAGGGTTCTAGTTTAGTTTAATTTTAGTTAAGAGTTTAATTTTTTATCTCTGAGTTTCAGTTAAAGTTCTAGTTTAGTTTTAGTTAAGAGTTTTGTGTTTTACTTTAGAGTCTTAGCTTAGAGTTTTTAGTTAGAGTTCTAGTTTAGTTTAGTTTTGGTTAAGAATTTAGAATTTTAGCTTAGAGTTTTTTTAGAGTTCTAGTTTATTTTAGTTTTAGTTAAGAGTTTAGTTTTTACCATTGAGTCTTATTTTAGAGTTTTCTTTAAAGTTTTAGCTTATTTTACTTATATTTAAAATTTTAGAGTTTTAAAATGAATTATTATCTTAGAGTTTTTGTTAGAGTTGAAGTGTATTGCAGTTTTATTTTATAGTTATGATTTCTGAAGTTTTGTATATGATTAGTTTTCTTGCTATATTCCTATTTCAGGGTAATATTAGAGTTTATAATTTTAGCTTATACTCTTAGCTCAGATTTTTTGTTTTTGTTAAATTGTAGTGTATTTTTGTTCCATAGTTTATAGTTTTTGATTATATTAATAAAGTATAGATGTTGTTGAAGCTATAGCTTAGTTTAGTTTTAGTTAAGAGTTTATAGTTTTAGCTTAGTTTCTTAGCTTAGAGTTTTTGTTAGAGTTTTAGTTTAGTTTAGTTTTAGTTAAGAGTTTAGAGTTTTAGCTTAGTGTATTAGCTTAGAGTTATAGTTAGAGTTGAAGTTTAGTTTAGTTATAGTTAAGAATTTAGAGTTTTTAGCTTAGATTCAAAGTTTAGAGTTTTTCATAGAGTTCTAGTTTAGTTTAGTTAAGAGATTAGAGTTTTATCATAGAGTCATAGGTTAGAGTTTTTGTTGAAGTTGAAGTTTAGTTTAGTCATAGTTAAGAATTTAGAGTTTTTATCTTAGATTCATAGCTTAGAGTTTTTTGAAGTTCTAGTTAAGTTTAGTTAAGAGTTTAGAGTTCCACCTTAGAGTCTTAGCTTAGAGTCTTAATTAGAGTTGAAGTTTAGTTTACTTATAGCTAATGGTTTAGAGTTTTAGCTTGGAGTTATAGCTTAGAGTTTTAGTTAGAGTTATATCTTATTTTAGTTTTAGTTAAGAGTTGAGAGTTTTACCTTAAAGTCTTAGATTATTTTTTTATTTAGAATTCTAGTTTATTTTAGTTTTATTTTAGAGTTTTGAGTTTTACATTAAAGTCTTAGATTAGAGTTTTAGTTAGGGTTGTAGTTTAGTTTAGTTTAGTTATAGTTAAGAGTTTATAATTTTAGCTTAGAGTCTTATCTTAGAGTTTTATTTAGAGTTATTGTTTATTTTAGTTTTATTTAAGAGTTATAGCTTTAGCATAAAATCGTAGCTTAGAGATTTAGTTAGAGTTGAAGTTTAGTCCAAACTAGCATATAAAATTGACAAAATATAAGCATCAGAGTGAATAATTTTTTTTATCAACATCCTATGCCAGATACATTGAAAAAAATTGACAGAATCTAAGTGTCAGAGTGAATAATTTTTTTTATCAACATCCTTTGTCAGATGCATCGAATAAAAATTGACAAAATTTAAATATCAGAATGAACAAATGCTTTAACAACATCCTTCATCGGATTCGTTGGTTAAAATTGGCAAAATCTAAGTAACAGTCAGATTAAATTCTACATCAACATCCTTTTTCTCAGATACATAGATTAAAATTAACAAAATCTAAGTGTTAGAGTGATAATATTCTTAATGGCTTGTTAGCTCAGCTTGTTAGAGCGTCATGATAATAACGCGAATGTTGAGGGTTCGATCCCCTCACGAGCCCTAGTTTTGACTTTCGTATGGTAACTCCATAGGTTATTTTAAGGATATATTTTATATCAACATGCAAAGTCGACATAGCTTTATTTCATTTTTTAAGGTTAAAAGGTTAAGGTTAAGGTTTTTTTTAAATAAAGCTATGTCGACTTTGCATGTTGATATAAAATATATCCTTAAAATAACTTATGGAGTTACCATACGAAGATCAAAACTATGGCTCGTGAGGGGATCGAACCCTCGACCTTCGCGTTATTAGCATGACGCTCTAACCAACTGAGCTAACAAGCCATTAAGAATATTATCACTCTAACACTTGGATTTTGTTAATTTTAATCTATGTATCTGAGACAAAGGATGTTGATGTAGAATTTAATCCGACTGATACTTAGATTTTGCCAATTTTAACCTATGAATCCGATGAAGGATGTTGTTAAAGCATTTATTCATTCTGATATTTAAATTTTGTCAATTTTTATTCGATGCATCTGACAAAGGATGTTGATAAAAAAAATTATTCACTCTGACACTTAGATTCTGTCATTTTTTTTCAATGTAACTGGCATAGGATGTTGATAAAAAAATTATTCACTCTGATGCTTATATTTTGTCAATTTTATATGCTAGTTTGGACTAAACTTCAACTCTAACTAAATCTCTAAGCTACGATTCTATGCTAAAGCTATAACTCTTAACTAAAACTAAACTAAACAATAACTCTAACTAAAACTCTAAGCTAAGACTCTAAGCTAAAATTATAAACTCTTTACTATAACTAAACTAAACGGAACTTCAACCCTAACTAAAACTCTAATCTAAGACTTTAAGGTAAAACTCAAAACTCTTAACTAAAACTAAACTAAACTAAACTAGAACTCTAAATAAAACAATAAGCTAAGACTTTAAGGTAAAACTCTAAACTCTTAACTAAAACTAAACTAAGCTAGAACTCTAACTAAAACTCTAAGCTATAACTCCAAGCTAAAACTCTAAACCCTTAACTATAAGTAAACTAAACTTCAACTCTAATTAAAACTCTAAGATAAGTCTCTGATTTGGAAATATAAAAAATTACATAAACTAAACTAGAACTTCAAAAAACTATAGACTATGACTATACGATATAAACTACAAATTATTAACTCTAAATAAACTAAAAGTCAACTTCAACAAAAAATCTAACATACTAATATATGCTATAACTCAAAAATCTTAACTAAACTAAAATAAGACTATAACAAAAACTCTAAACTTCGAATATAATCTAGAAACTCTAAATTCTTAACTATAACTAAACTAAACTTCAACTCTAACTATAACTCTAAGCTAATACTCTAAGCTAAAACTCTAAACTCTTAATTAAAACTTAACCAAACTAAAACTCTAACAAAAACTAAGCTAAGAAACAAAGCTTAAACTATAAACTCTTAACTAAAACTAAACTAAGCTATAGCTTCAACAAAAGCTCTAAGTTATGAATCTAAGCAAAAACTCTAAACTCTTGACTAAAACTAAACTAAACTAGAACTCTAACTAAAACTCTAAGCTATGAGTCTATGCTAAAACACCAAACTATTAACTAAAACTAAACTAAACTAGAACTCTAAATAAAACTCTAAGCTATGACTCTATGGTAAAACACCAAACTCTTAACTATTACTAAAATAAACTTCAACTCTAACAAAAACTCTAAGCTAAGACTCTAAGTTAAAAACTCTAAACTATTAACTAAAACTAAAATAAACTAAAAATTCAACAAAAACTCTAAGATAATACTACATGTTAAAAACTATACTCTGAACTAAAACTAAAATAACCTAGAACTCTAAAAAAAACTCTAAGAAAAGGCTCTAAGCTGAAATTCTAAATTATTAACCAAAACTAAACTAAACTAGAACTCTAACTAAAAACTCTAAGATAAGACTCTAAGGTAAAACTCCCAACTCTTAACTAAAACTAAACTAGAACTCTAACTGAAACTCATAGGTACAAAATCAAACTCTTAACTAAAATTAAACTAAACTAGAACCCTAACAAAAAAAAACTCTAAGCTAAGACTCTAAGGTAAAACACCAAACTCTTAACTAAAACTAAACTAGAACTCTAACTGTAACTCTAAGGTAAAACATCAAACTCTTAACTAAAACTAAACTAGAACTCTAATTGAAACTCGAAGGTAAAAAAATAAAACTTAACTAAAATTAAATTAAACTAGAAGTCTAACAAAAAACTCTAAGCTAAAACTCTAAACTCTTAAATAAAATTAAACTAAACTAGAACTCTAACAAAAACTCTGAGCTAAGACTCTAATCTAAAAATCTAAACTCTTAACTAAAACTAAACAAAACTAGAAATCTAACTAAAACTCTAAGCTAAGACTCCAAGGTAAAACTCTAAACTCTTAACTAAAAGTAAACTAAACTAGAACTCTAACTGAAACTCAAAGGTAAAATATAAAATTATTAAATAAAATTAAACTAAACTCTAACTCTAACAAAAACTCTAAGATAGGACTCTATGTTAAAACTCTAAAATATTAAATAAAAATAAACTAAACTCGACTCTAGGCTAAAACTCTAAACTCTTAACTAAAACTAAACTAAACTAGAACTCTAACAAAAACTCTCTGCTATGACTCTAAGCTAAAATTCTAAAATATTAACTAAAACTAAACTAAACTAAAATTCTAAGCTATGTCTCTAAGGTAAAACTCTAAACTCTTAACTACATGTAAACTAAACTAGAACTCTAACAAAACTTTAAACTAAGACTCTATGCTAAAACTCTAAACTCTTAACTAAAACTAAACTAAACTAGAACTCTAACAAAAACTCTAAGCTAAGACTCTAAGCTAAAACTCTAAACTCTCAACTAAAACTAAACTAAACTAGAACTCTAATTAAAACTCTAAGTCTAAGCTAAAACTATAAACTAAACTAGAACTTCAACAAAAAACTTTAAACTAAGACTCTAAGCTAAAAACACTAAAATCTTAACTATATATAAACTAGAACTCTAACAAAAACTATAGGATACGACTATAAGATAAAGAATCTAATCTATTAGCAAATTATAACCTAACATAATACTCTAACATAAACTCTGATAAAATGATATACACTGAAAAGCTAAACTCTAAAGTAAAAATTTAATAATATAGATCGTTTGCAAAATCTATATGCTTTTAGTATAAGCTTGAAAATATTTACTCTTAACTAAAACTAAAATAAACCATAACTCTAACAAAAATTCTAAGCTAAGATTATAATCTAAAATTCTAAACTCATAACTAAAACTAAACTAGAACTCTAACAAAAACTCTGAGATATGACTCTAGGCTAAAACTCTAAACTCTTAACTAAAAATAAACTAAACTTGAACCCTAACAAAAACTCTCTGCCAAGACTCTAATCTAAAACTCTAGAATTTTAACTAAAACTAAACTAAAATTCTAAGCTATGTCTCTAAGCTAAAACTCTAAACTCTTAACTACATGTAAACTAAACTATAAATCTAACAAAACTCTAAACTAAGACTCTATGCTAAAACTCTAAACTCTTAACTAAAACTAAACTATACTAAAATTCTAAGCTAGGTCTCTAAGGTAAAACTCCAAACTCTGAACTAAAACTAAAATAAACTAAAACTCTAACTAAAAACTCTAAGCTAAGACATTAAGTTAAAACATTAAACTCTTAACTAAAACTAAACTAGAACTCTAACTGAAACTCAGAGGTAAAAAATAAAACTCTTAGCTAAAATTAAACTAAACTAGAACTCTAACAAAAAAACTCAAAGCTAAAATTCTAAAATCTTAACCAAAACTAAAATAAACTCGAACCCTAACATAAAACTCTAAGCTAAGACATTAAGATAAAATTCTAAACTCTTAACTAAAACTAAACTAGAACTCTAACTGAAACTCAGAGGTAAAAAAACAAACTCTTAGCTAAAATTAAACTAAACAATAAATCTAACAAAAAAACTCTAATCTAAAATTCTAAAATCTTAAATAAAACTAAAATAAACTAAAACTCTAAGCTAGGTATATAAAATAAAAGTCTAAACTCTTAACTACATGTAAACTAAACTAGAACTCCAACTAAAATTCTAAGCTAAGACTCTATGCTAAAAACTCTAAACTATTAACTATTAATAAACTAAACTTCAACTCTAACATAAACTCTAAGCTAAAACTCTAAACTATTAACTAAAAGTAAAATAAAATAAAACTTAAACAAAAAATCTAAAATCTTAACTAAAACTAAAATAAACTAGAACTCTATAAAAAAACTCTAAGCTAAGACTATAAGCTAAAATTCTAAACTCTTAACCAAAACTAAACTAAACTAGAACTCTAACTAAAAACTCTAAGCTATTACATTAAGGTAAAACACAAAACTCTTAACGAAAACTAAACTAGAACTCTAACTGAAACTAATATGTAAAAAAAATCAGACTCTTAGCTAAAATTAAACTAAACTAGAACTCTAAAAAAAAAACTCTAAGATAAAATTATAAAATCTTAACTAAAACTAAAATAAACTATAACTAAAATTAAAACTCTAAGCTAAGACTCTAAGGTAAAACACCAAACTCTTAACTAAAACTAAACTAAAACTCTAACTGAAACTCAAAGTTAAAAAAATCAAACTCTTAACTAAAATTAAACTAAACTATAACTATAAAAAAAAAACTTTAATCTAAGACTAAGATAAAACTATAAACTATAAAATAAAATAAAAATAAACTAGAACTATAAAAAAAACTCTAAGCTAAAACTCTAAGATATTAACTAAAACTAAACTATACTAGAACTTAATCAAAAACTCTAAGCTAAGACTCTAAGCTAAAAACTCTAAATTCTTAACTATAACTAAACTAAACTAGAACTCTAACTGAAACTCAAAGGTAAAACATCAAACTCTTAACTAAAATTAAACTAAACTAGAACTCTTAACAAAAAAACTCTAAGCTAAAATTCTAAAATCTTAACTAAAACTAAACTAAACTAGAACTCAAATTAAAACTCTAAGCTAAGACTCTAAGGTAAAAAAGCAAACTATTAACTAAAACTAAACTAAAACTCTAACTGAAACTCAAAGGTAAAACATAAAACTCTTAACTAAAATTAAACTTAAACTAGAAATCTAACAAAAAAAACTCTAAGCTAAGACTAAGCTAAAACTATAAACTCTAAAATAAAATTAAAATAAACTAGAACTCTAAAAAAAACTCTAAGCTAAGACTCTAAGCTAAAACTCTAAGCTATTAACTAAAACTAAACTATACTAGAACTTCAACAAAAACTCTAAGCTAAGACTCTAAGATAAAAACTATAAATTCTTAACTAAAACTAAACTAAACTAGAACTCTAACTGAAACTCAAATGTAAAACATCAAACTATTAACTAAAATTAAAATAA
Source organism: Artemia sp. Qi Xiang Cuo (assembly GCF_049724085.1). NCBI lineage: Eukaryota > Metazoa > Arthropoda > Branchiopoda > Anostraca > Artemiidae > Artemia > Artemia sp. Qi Xiang Cuo. Next base: position 10,403,560 of record NC_142801.1, read on the forward strand.
ACTATAACTATAACAAAAACTCTAAGCTAAGACTCTAAGCTAAAAATCTAAACTATTAACAAAAACTAAACTACACTAGAACTTCAACAAAAAATCTAAGCTAAAAACTCTAAACTCTTAACTAAAACTAAACTAGAACTCTAACTGAAACTCATAGGTAAAAAAATCAAATTTTTAGCTAAAATTAAACTAAACTATAACTCTAACAAAAAAACTCTAAGCTAAAATTCTAAAATCTTAACTAAAACTAAACTAAACTAGAACTCAAATTAAAACTCTAAGCTAAGACTCTAAGGTAAAACACCAAAATCTTGACTAAAACTAAACTAAAACTCTAACTGAAACTCAAAGGTAAAAAAATCAAACTCTTAACTAAAATTAAACTAAACTAGAACTCTAACAAAAAAACTCTAAGCTAAGACTAAGCTAAAACTCTAAAATAAAATTAAAATAAACTAGAACTCTAACAAAAACTCTAAGCTAAGACTATAGTATAAAACTATAAACTATTAAATAAAACTAAACTATACTAGAACTTCAACAAAAACTCCGAGCTAAGATTCTAAGCTAAAAACTCTAAGCTCTTAACTAAAACTAAAATAAACCACAACTCTAACAAAAACTCTAATATAAGAATATAAGCTAAAAATCTAAACTCTTAAATAAAAATAAAATAAACTAGAACTCTAACAAAAACTCTAAGCTAAGACTCTAAGCTAAAACTCTAAACTATTAACTAAAACTAAACTAAACTAGAACTTCAACAAAAACTCTAAGCTAAAAACTCTAAACTCTTAACTAAAACTAAACAACAACTCTAACTGAAACTCAAAGGTAAAACATCAAACTCTTAACTAAAATTAAAGTAAACTAGAACTCTAACAAAACGCGGCGCATCCCTGCGGCGCTTCCCCCGACCCGCGGCGCATCCCCCGGCGGTGCATCCCCATGCGGCGCATTCCTGCCCCGCGGCGCGTCTCGGGCCCGGGGGACCTTTGAGGACCGGGGGGAGGGCCTTTGGGGTCGGGGGTGCCCTTGGGGGGTCGGGGGGCCCTTTGCGGACCAGGGGTGGTCCGTGGCGGGTGGGAGGAGGGGGTGGGGGGGGCGGGGTCTCTATGGGAGCGTGGGGGACCTTTGAGTACCGGGGGCTCCCTGCGGGGGTGGGTAGGGGCATTGGAAGCCTTTGGGGTTGTGGTAGAGGACCTCACAACACTGTTCAAATGGAACTTGTGTATTATAACGACCATAGAGTTTGACCCTCAAATTCTCTTCTAAAACCTTTCCTTAAATCTTCTTTTAAAATGTCTCTATCTGTTTCGCCGAAATAATTCCCTAAAATGTCTAAAACGGTTTCGCCCAAATAATCCCTAAACGTAAATTCAGCGTATTCCTTTGTTATTGGCATTTCTGCGCTGAGGCATTTCAAATTAATAAGAAACCTGATTCCCGCGCTAAAACAATTCATCTCTAAGATGTTTCTTGGAGAATTGTTTCCATAGCGTTTGGTTATCAATATCTTTTGGAGTTCGACCAGTAGAACTGTTTCCGAGGCAAAGACATTAATGACTTGGATCTATTCCTGGAGAATCGTTTCTAGGAGAAAATTTTTAAAGTCTGACAGATGATGTCATTGGTTGATTGATCTGTCAAGAAAGGGGAATTAATTTGTTGTTTCTAAGGGGAATTATTGATTCACGATAGGGGAATTGAGGTCGACAGGACAGATGTTCCAAATTTCTGGAAACTCATAACATTTGGCTCGAGCAACAATAACAAATACTGTTTCCTATTTCTGGACACCATGACATTCACGATCGATTACGCAATCAAGTTCTCGGAAATTCACTTCCCCCTCGAGTCCTAGATCAATAACATTGTTCCCGTTAGAATTCAATGCGCATGTGCAACCTTCGTCCCGGAGTTATTACACCTAGAAACAACAAACAAATCGACCTTGGAAAAAAGAGGTCATTGACACACTTTGATTACGCAATCAATTTCTCAGAAATCCATCTCCCCTAGGGACTCTATGCCCATATTAGGAGTCCCGTCACGAGTAGCACCCCCCTTCTACTCCTGTGGTTTCTATCTTGTGTGGTGCCTAATTGGTACTTGTTGCCCAAAACATGACGCAGTTTTTTTTAGTGTATTATTATCATGAATATATACATAGTGAGCTAATATTGTCAGTATCTGATCTAGCTTTTTTGTTAGGTTTGAGGCACAGAGAAACAGAGAGTTTATTTGTTAAGAAGGGCGTTCCTTTGTTATTTTTTTTACTGGTTAAAAATTTCACACAAAAGAACCAATCAGATTGTGAATACTTTGGTCTCAAAATTCGACATGTCGACTAATGCTAACTACATCAGTGGATAACCAAGGTGGGGTTATTACCTTTTTAAAATACGTTTTAGGAAAGGCCGTATCCAGGATTTTGTTTGAGGGGAGGATGGTGTAAAAAAAAACTTTATAAAACGCAACGAATATTTTTCTATGTATTTTTGTTGCTTTTTACGAGTTCGACACATATTTCAGAGGAGGGGGGGGGGGGTCAAACTGGTTAAATCCCCCTTAATGTGGCCATGGTTGAATGAATAACGTCATTGGCTTGAGAAAGTATGCTAATTAAATAAATCGATGGATTCAAAACACACTTTTTAACACCGAAGTGTAGGACCAGCGTTGCCAACGTGAAACAGTTGAACCGTTTTTTTTTGTACAGGTATTCTGGTAAATACGGTTCACTCGAACATTTTATGGTACAATCCAAAGTTTCTGGTACATTTTGATTGCATCCCCCAGTTAAGATTCACTTTTTCGAACCAATCCTCCAGTCAGCTCTTATGGATATATAAGCAAAAGAAAAGGGGAGTTTTGTCGAACATAAACTCCACAGTGAAGGAAATCTCAACGGATTTCAGATTAAGCATTGCACGGGGACACAGCGCTTAGAATCGGTTTCTAAGAGAGGGTAAAGATGTGAGTGGATAAAAAGTTGCTTGCTTTTCAATTTAGCCTACACTAGTATTTTAATCGATGAAATGGAACTGAAATAGAATGCTATAACTGTTTCACAGACATTTTTTGGGCATAATTTGGTCAGAAAAGTGTTGCAGTTTACCTCAAAGGGTTTGCAACGCTGTTGGACAATAATCCATTTTTTTTTTTAAACTCGTTTTTCTGAACTCAGCCACTTTCTGACGAGATTTCTTCTGACGAGCTCTAAAATATCTTTTTCTCGAGTCGTTTTCAAAATGGACTAAAAAGCGAGCTAAAAAGTACAAAATATCTTTTTCTCGAGAATCTATGAATAGAAATGGAAACGAGGGGTTCAAAGCGGATTGGTCTTTGCATAACTTGGATGTTTTTAATTCGTTTTCCCCAACCCCTTTGACTTTTCATTGATGCATTTACAACGTAGATCATTTATTTGTAACCTTTATAATTTACGTTTTATTGCGTTTTACGTTTTTTTTCAGTATATTACACGTAATAGATTTTCACGTCTCTTTTAGGGTAGGATTGACCCCTACTCCGATGTGCAAGCGTTATTTCCCAATTTTTAGGTTTCCCTTCTTTTCTGGAAGGCCTTCGTCATAATTGTCCATATGGAGGGTGGCCCAAGAGAATTTCTTCTATTTTGGACAGGTCTCAGTGTTCTTCGGGATGAAATGGCAACCAGCATGGAATCATTACCCATACAAAGTGCTGCAAGAAACAGTGGTAATGCATAGCATTGACCTGTAAACAATTTGCAATAAATACAAAAGGGTCAAATTTTTTTTTTCTGGAAATTATTTAAAGAATGACCCATTGTTATGTCACAGCATTATCATAAGATAACGCGCATCGAAATTCAAAAATAGGACATGTACCCCAAAAACATTACTAGCCAAATAAACGTGCATCACATACCATAGCCTTGAACCGACACTCTCATCCTGGCTGCCAATTAAAATGCGTACCTTTTTAAAAGTGTTTACTGTCTACGATTATCTAAGTGGTTCAAATTGAAAAATTATTTTTCTCGAAACTGTTTTGACACCGACTCGTTTTTACATCATTGTTTTACCATGCACTATCTGTTAATCTTGATTCAATTGTTGATGTAATTGGGATTTAAAGAGTCCAGGGAATGCCCAGTTTTTCTCTTCTACTCTTGCAACCAACTGTTTTGATCACCAATCAGCCAATGAGAAGGCTTAGCTTTCTAAAATTGTTTTCTGTCTGGGATGATCTGAGTGGTTAAGACTGAAAAATAACTTATTTGTTTCGTTTTTCGAAGAGCTCTTTTTTGTTACTTCTATTGTAAAAGTGACTGCAATGCAGCAGGACGTTTTTTGGATTACAATTTGATATAATTTACTAAAAAAGTTTCAGTTTTAAACTTTTTTTGGGGTAAGGGTATATGAATTTGTTTGTATATTTTGCGTAACCAAGGAAACTTGTATTAAAGATATTATGGAGGGGGAGGCCACTTTCAGAAATCACGTAGACCAGGTGGCAAGCGTGCCGGAACTTGCGGCACGCATGCGTTCTAAGATTTACACCAGGTGGCACGTGGTAAGCGGATATTATTTAGAATATTGCCGACTTATTTTACCGGGGTTTAGACGTGTGCAGGGGGGACTAAGGGCCTGACTCCTTCCGTGACCCAAAAATTTGCCTGAGTTTCCAAATTTTCCAATAAAATCCGTTTTTGATTATAGGTCCTCCTAAAATAATCCTGCTTACGTGCCTGTTTTGAATATTTATGAAGTGCCTTAGGTTTAACCTTTGGTCTATTATGGGGTAATTCGATATTGAAATCATGACTTAGACAAGGAGTTTTCTTGATTTGCCAAGCAACTATAGAGTATAGTGTATACATCAATAAGAGGAAAAATAGCTTTCATTCAGGGGCGTAGTTTGCTATGGGGCAGGGTGGGGGGCCAACTGCCCCTCCCAGACTCCATTTTGCCACCCCCAGCTGAAATTTAGTTTCTTCTAAAATCTTGTCAAAACTAAGATAAGCCTGCATAACTCAAGCATCCATAGAAAGTAGTAAGGCATCTAGTACCACTGATCCCACATTGAATTAAACGTGGATAAGCGTGTAGTTTAACCGGTACATTGGCTTATCAGGGTCAGTCACCTATTACTATGAACGGTACTTGCCCTACCAGACGGGTTTTCTAATGTGACACTCATTTTTTTGTGTGTCAAACAGAGAGAGAGAGCGGTGGTCACACTAACTTGATTAGTAATTGGATTCAGATATAAGGAGTAATTTCCATTGTAGTTCATATTAGTAAGAGAATTGAATTCAGAGAGAGAACAGTTTATTTGAGAGGATATTAGTTGAGAAAAAAAAAATGAGTGGTGCATTTACATTATTGGAGATTAATGATGGAACCGACAGCAGCAGCAGCAATAATAATCGATTACCCGATGTAGCTGTGGAAATAACCGCTTGATGTACACTCTGCCTTGAATGAGACACAATGTATACGAGACACGTGATATCATTAAGCAAGTTTAAGCAGGAGGAGCAACTATGTTTCGCAGGAAAAGTGAATATTCTCCATATGAATAAACTTCAGTCAGCACTAGATGTCCTATCGAAATATATTGATGAGAACAAAATGCATCAGTGAATATTATTATTGTAATTATGTTCAATAAAAATGTTTCTAAATCAATAATATTTTTCTTTCTATAGTAGACTAGCGTATATTTTCTAGAGTACAAAAAGAAATTCTGATTAGTCTGAACTTGGTTGTGAGAGAGTTAGGACTCTAAAAAATGGATCTATTGCAGAAGTAGCGAATCATGAGGAATCTAGTTCTCATGGAAAAACGTTTGATTCTAGATGATGATTTTATAGAGTTGTCCATTCAAAGGATGATATTTTCTCGGGGAATGCTCGTTGATATAATGAAAACTGATTCTCTATCATTAGACTATTGTATGAATCTTCTACGTTGTGGTCCAAATGCATTTACACAATTTATTGATATATTGATCACGACACGACAAAATGATATTGGGGATATGCTTTTAAACATTTGTTATGAAATATAAGTCTTTTTCGTTAGAAAGATTAGGCTCATTGAGGACTAATTCCTCTCTCTCTCTCTCTCTATCTCAGACAATTTTTTGATGTTGATATCTTAGATTATGTTTTGCATTGAGTGTTAAAATATAACAATACTTCAAAGACACGCTCGTTTTATATATAAACGCTGTGCAGCCGATCCTTATCATTTGGACACTGTAAAATAGAAGAGGAGTATAATAAAAAGTATATATTGTGCACCCTATATAAAGTGCATAAGGGAGATGCTGTGGACATTAAAGGCTGTATCTACTGTCTTTAGAAGGTATCTGACTCTCATTCTCGCCGTTACCTATGATACAATTGTCATTATGATAAATGTAATCAGTGGGAGATTACATATCCCGGTATGATTGGAAAGAATCCTGACCGTGACTTTAGTCTAGTACTGAATGAGTGTTATCACAATTGTTTTAGATTGTTCCTGAATAAGAAACCGGGTCAACGATTCAATTTTTGTAGTAGAGAAAGAAGATTTCTTCTGCGTCATTACTTTGAATTCACATAGGGCTATGAGTACAATCTACATGATTTTTATTTGGCTGTGACAGAATGTGATTCGACACTTGAGGACACTGTTTGTGAAATTGCTTCAAATAAGCAAATTGAAACATGTGAATTATATAGAATGAATGAGAATAGTATCATTGACTATACAAAAAGATATGACAAGAGTGAAGTCACACTCTACTGTAGAAAATGTGACCCTGACTTTGCAGTACATCAGGATCAGTACACTGTGAATTCCGATAATCTACCTGCACTAGTTGTTGTCGACAAATACCTAGTAGTGGATGAAATCTAAAGAGCAGAAAAGTCGTTTTATCATGTATAAATTTTTTTTTTATTAATATAAACTTCCATATACATCCGAGGAGCATTTTATGTTCAGGGATACTGGATCAATGTTAAATGCGCGTGAAAGAGCGGTTACCACACGATAAATATTCAAGCGAGTTACATCATCGAGGATGCTGAGAAACGGCTTTTAGTTTAAACCAAGGCATCTGAACATAAAAAATAGTAGCTCATGACAGCCATGTGTCATAGTCTTTCAATCCTTTACATTTCGTAGATTTTGAATAATGGTTTTCCCCCTGCTTTCGATAAATTTGCTGATGTATGGAGCATAGAATTTATACGACAGGCCAAGAGCATCAAAAAATTCAATATTCTTTGCTGTTTGAAAGATGCATAACCAATGGCCGGTCTTCAAAGTCGATGGGCTGCTATTAACAATGATTAGGATATTGTTAACACTTGGAATTTTTTCAATGAAGTCCGAAGGTATGCAATAGGACTTATACTGGGACATGTATGGATCCATACTAAATATGTTGATTATTTGGTTTGTGTTCATGGTGCTAGGTCTAGCAGAACACTACCGTCGGGCGCGATTTTCCAATAGGTCTCAAATTGACTCAGTGATATTAGCGTGATATTCTCGGTCAGAGCATTGACAAATGTACACTCTAAACGTACATTCCCTGTTCGTACTATGGTCATATCCTGTGTGCCGGACAAATCCAAAACAATAACCCCATGATTTATTTAAAACATTGAATCGGTTATTCCATTTTCAAATAGTTGAGAGTCATGATCTAGGGATTGCATAGTCAACTCGTACAGAGTTCTATAGGATTTTTTGTCAAATGATAGAGTGTACAGTGGAATACCATACACTTTGCACACAAGGCTAGATAGACCGAAAAAATTAAAATCGTGGGGGGATTCAGTCCATGATACAATGGCACTGCCACTCTTCACAAAGGTCAAAGACAATTTTGATGGAATTTCTCCATTGACAAATGATGAATCGTTATAGCTACAAGAGCTGATGGCAATGTGACGTTGACTAGTGATTGTATGGGGAACAAGAAGTTTAATGTTGTTGCCATTGGCGCTTAGCTTTTCCACTGCCAATACGACAGAGCTCAAAACCTGTTGTTTTTGGACGTGGAGAATTGGCGATTTGATAATAACATTTGCATCGAGTACTGCAGGAAGTGTTTTTGTCAAAATGATATTCGATGGTCATAGCTGTAACTTTATTTAAATCTTGACATTTGGGAGTAACGATTGGAATATATAGAATATCTCATGGACTATTTTGCCAACCAGATAATACTCTTGGGTCGCTTTAGTAGTCAACTCGCAGTCAGTGTCAAAACCTGACTTATACTCTTAGACCGACGATTGTCTTCTTAACTCCTTGTATGCCTTTGGTGTCATCATTGTATATTGCTTGCATAGCTTGATGATTTATTGCTAGTGCTCACCAGTATCTCATAAATAAATACAAGAATTCGTTTGAACAGATTGTGTAGAAAACATCTTTTGTAAGAGAGACCAGAACTGGCCTGTGGAATCGTAGTATATTTCTACTTTAACACCATGACTTTTAGATTAATATGTTTTGATAAAAAGTCAATTAAATAGTCTACATTGGAAAATGTTTGAAATTGTATATTTTATGAAAGGGTTTGTTTGGGGTGAAACTGTTCATAGTAGCGATACTTGACACTGACATCAACATTTTCAGCATTGAATAGATTCAATAAGGAACTGATCTATAGATAGGATTCCTTGTGGGGGAGATAAGTCATCTTAAGAGAAGAAATCCTTCTTTGATGTAACAATCTTTTTCTTTTTCTTCTTCTTCTGCTTATTGGTCTTCCTTGTTTTATTCCTCAAAGTCCTTGTTGATGTCCTTTGATTCCTGCCTGGGTGGAGACTGATGAGTTAATGATGTGAACGTATCCTTTTCAATCCCTCCCCAATTTGTCGAGATTTTAGTTGCTCACCAACGGCTCTTGCTGAAGATCTAATGTATTCCTTAACACTCTCCTTGAAATTCTTGCCCGACCCCCAGTCCTGTAGTGTGGAGGCAGCAAAATTTGATGAGCAGGTACAAGATATTTTCTGGCAAGGGTCAGTGCAAAACGAAATAGTCTAGCAAACCAGCTACCAAGACCATACCCAGACATTGCATAACGACCCTTGTAGTAGTTTAAATCATTGCCTAATTAACGTGGACTGAGAGCACCAACTTAGCAATAGATATCGGGGCAGACAAATGGAATTCTTCTATTGTTCATTTTAGGTGATTCTGCTGTCGTTGACAATGGGTCGAAAATGACATGTAATCACTGCTAAGCCTTTTGTTATTTCTAGAAGATCACCTAATTCACTTCTTAGCATTAACTGACAGAGTTCCAAATACAAAATGTTTACGGGAACATACTGAAGACTCTTCATATCATAGTGATGAAGATTTTCATGGTATGTTTTTCGTTCAAGAACTCGTAGAAGGGAGAAATTTAAATTGCCGACTCTCGATGTTTCCACAAAGGATGTAAAGTGAAATATACAAGAGTCTAAAGCAAAACCAGGTGGATATAATCAGCAAAAATAACTTGATTCACCCCGTAAACCGTGTCAGCATTTTTCCCATTGATCATATTCTGTTTAAAGCCAAGAACATCTCTCAGATTATCATTGAGAATAATTATTTCAGTGTCAAGATGTGAGGTAATGTAAATCCTATCATGTTCCAATGAATAATTAAAATGGAATTTACCATTCATACGATATGAGATTTTTCTATTGATTGCACGACACAAATCTCCCATATTATCATATTCAATATATTTCAATTTGGCATGTGGATATTCACTAGATTTAAGTGCTTCAACCCATTCATAGTCGACATACTTCAACCCATTCATAGTACAATCGAATGGTATAACTTTTATATCATACACACGATCCTTTCTCAGGATGTCATAGGTATTTTTGAGAATACAGTCGACAAGAGCCACTTTATACGCACCATCGAAATTGATGGCAGGGGAGAGCTTCGTCCAAAAATCACTTGTCGTATTCAAGTCATTGTAAAGAGGATCGGAAACGTTGGACATGAAAGTCACATAGAAATCATTGGGCATTGTCAATATCTTCAACACCGATCCAAGAATCAAAATCAGAGTTGTATCCTAGCCACCGAACAAGTAATTGTTTCCGAACCCTGCGAGTACGTGTCTGTAATATCTTTTCAATTTTCTATATTTCACTAGCATATTTAACTTTTTGTAATTCATAGTCATAAAAGCTGCCGAGAATCTCTTTATCTTTAGTATCACGCCGGCGATAAATAATAGGTTTGGTGTGAAGTATTTTCGCCACTTTAAAAAGTTCTGTGGGCCAAGAGTAATTCCTTTTTTCGGACATATTAGTTGTTCTCTTATTTCGAACAGTATCACCAACATTCAATGTATTTTTCATCTTTTGGACAATTGATTCATTGGAAAATTGTTTAAGAAATGTGTCAATTGTATCATGATCAGAGTGTTGAACTTCCGTTGGCGTAGAGTTGGATAATGATCGATGAGGTCGTTGATTATAAATTAACATGATTTTATCAAGATCCTGAATAAAAGTCGGTGTATTTTTCAGTATACAATATCTTGAAATTAAGAGTCGAATAGTTCTTATCGATCGTTCGGCCATTGCAGCCTTTATAGGACTGTGACTATGATAGAGCAGTGTACTATATTTCTCTAGAACTTTTGCAGCACGGGGATTAAGAAATTTACTTCCACGATCCGTATGAATTTTTTTTATAAATCGTGTTCGAGAATGCAGTCAATGGCATAAATAAATTCAACAACCTTCTTTGATTGCAAGTGAACTGCATATGCATAGCGACTATAAACACTGATTGTAAGTAGAATGCAGTTGTACAGTGTATTTTGACGTCTTTGAAGCTCATCGAGAGTCAAGAGATCTGCTTGAATTATATGCAAAGGGTAAAAGGCTTTAGTTTTTCAATAGTGATTGGCACGAAGTCTATGATTTCTATGCAGAGTATAACTTGATTCATTTTGTAGATAGTCTTGTGGACTTTTAGTCTGAACACCAGTGACTTTGGAAAGAGTGGTGGGGGAACTTAAAGTCCCTACTTCACAGAGATCTTCATAAGCATCTTTGAGAGCTTCTATCATTTTGATATTTAGCACATTATACAACGTTCACTTCACCTTTTTAGAATAGTTGTAGTGGTGGTAGTGGTGAGGTTGATTTGTAACGCTGTTACTGGTGTCTCGCTATTAGCGACGTGCAAGTATTTTCAAGAATGGATTTAAAATCTTCTTCTTCAAGTTCACTTTTTAATGATGTCAATGTTGTTGATGGTGATGATGATGGAGCATGTTCATTTAATTTTTTTAGAAATTGTCTGTTGCCAATAAGACTTTGGGGAAGTTTAATGTATTTAGAAAGTTGTACAGATGAGTGTCAAATGATAATGGTCCTTTACGATTAGTAACCATGTCATAGATTAAATCAAGTAGATTATAGCTATTGTCCTGAATTATAATCCCTGTGCCATTGCTCTCAACTTGAATGTCATCTTGACCACTTTCGAAGGCATTTGATAAGAGTCGTGTAACTTTTTAACGAAAAGAGTGGGGCATTAGATTTCTAAATTTAAAAAAAAATGAATCCAATTATTCCTTCTTTAATTGTGTTCCAGCATAATCCTGAGGAGATGATTCTTTTTTGGGATCAGCAGCAGCAGCAGCAGTGAGCTTCGACCGATAGGACTTGTGTTTGTCCACTCGGCGAAGTGCATCTTGAAGTAAAAGCGGTTTTTTATCATCCTCAATATTTTCATTGTCAAGGAATTTACTCAGATTGTTCTCAAAGTGTTGCACGGGTGAGAGAGCGAGTTCTATTGGAATCAATTTATAGGGTTTTGCCATTCTCTGTATAGAGAAAACTGTTTACAAGTCCTGCAATTATTGGCAGTAAAAGTGTGAAAAAGCTACCGCCCGCCTGAAGAAGTCGTTTCCTTTTAAAATTCTTTCCTTTCTTTTTAGAGGCTCATGTACGTACAATGGAACGATGTTGCTTTGCCTGTTACTTAACTACTTCTGGCACTTGAACATTACCCGCGATCGAATTTAAACAAAGTTCGGATACTAGATTAATGAAATCGTTGTCAATACCATGTTTGAGTATTGCTTTCCTAAGCGAAGGTTTTGAAGTGCTTAGAACTGAAAACAAATGTCTATTTTCATGTTGTCTATTCAGTGTCATGATAGCAACTAATAGGTCTTTTTAGTGTTCACAGGGAGATATACTGTAATTTCATTGTCAAAAATATATGTGACTAGAAGCATATCCTCGGCTGTAGTTTGATTAATATCCAATATGATGTAGCCGTAGGGTTTATTAGTTGCATGATTGTACGCTGAGAGTAGAAATTTGGGGGCACCTGGATAGAGTTTTTTATTGAGAGTTATTAGCGATCTAGAATCAAGAACAACTCTGTAGATGATATAGAAGGTGAAGTTCAATGCGAGTGTTTGCAAAAATTTGCTCTGATAAAAGAGATTGTGTAGAACCAGAGTAACGGAAATCTGTTCATGATGAGAGCGAACAGTGAACAGTTGCAGCATTTCCTGGGATCATTGTTCAATAGATTCAGCCAGATCATCAGTGATCAACCAAGAGTTTGGTTCAATAATGTTGACAAAATCAAGGCCCTGTATGAATTGAATCTTCACCAACCGCGTCGTGGCAGCAATTGCTCTTATTTTATCTTTTGACTCTTGCCAAATACTGTAACAGTAGTAGATTTTTTTCGGCTTTTCCGCGAGCATTTTATCGCAATTTTTAATTATTTTAGTTAAGAGTGTTGTTTTGTCCGACATTGACAGTCCACACAGAAACGATATGAATAGTGTTTTAAATTGATGCATGGTCCCTTCAATAGTTCATCAGGACAACTAACTATAGAATATGACTGTCTAATGACTAAATAATTTCCCTATTACTACTACTCCGTGCAAGAATAATAATTAGAAGAAGAAGAAGAAGACGAATAAAGAATAATATTTTCTTTTATTATATACATAAAAAAGGTGACAATACTTTTAAAAAAATACTACATTGAAAAAGACACATTAAACATGAATAAAAAAAAATACACTTTTTATTTTATTTATAATACAAAAAATACAACATTTACATAACCACTAGAAAAAAAACAAACACTTAAATAAATACACTTTTTTTTTGTTTATTTATATAAAAAAAATGCAACATTTATTGGACTAATGCACTTATGAAATAATATCATACACTTTTACTTACAACATTTTAAATTTTGGGGTCCCCCCTCCTCCCGGGGGGGGGCGGCCGCTGCGGCGCCCGGGGGTGGGAAGCGCCGGGTGCCGGAAGCGGGGGGCCCGCTGCGGCGGGCCCGGGCCGGGGCTGGCATTAAATACTGGAAATTGATCTGCCTTGCACACACACACATTGAAAATTGATTGTGATAAAGAAAAAAAAAAGAATTTAAAAAACACCTCATTACCCAAAAAAACCTCCCACCCAATTTATATATTTTTTTTAAGTGAATTTAAGTTAATTTTTCTAGACCAAGTTGTTTTATGTACTAAATACATTAAAAACGGGGTGAAATTAAAAAATTAACGTGTGGTAGTAACTTCACACCAACCTCAAGTACATAGACTTGAGGTAATTAGGTTGAGGATTAGACTTGAGGTATCCTCAAGTACAAGTACTCAAGCCATGACTTTCGCCCTTGGCACTAAACTACGTTCCACACAGTTTTTATACACACTCATGTCGAAATTATTTTTTACAAAGTGTGTAGGTACCCCCTTGCGAACTTGTTTGACATCTTTGCCGTGCATTTCCACAAAATATACCTTCGGTCCAGGAAACACACCACTGAATATAAAATCGCTACCCTTTTCAGATTTTAGTATTAACAATTGATTTGGGGCCTTGCGTTTCACTAGCTCTGGGTAGAGGGATTCGTCCCATTTAGTGTAGTCCATTCGTGAGCTCAGGTACTCGCCATTTTCCAAATCATTCAATAGATTTTCAGTTTTGACTTTTAACAGGAGTGAATCAGTGTCCCCGTAGTACACTTGAACTTGTCCCTCAATCGGCCACTGTACCTTGCATACATTATAATAAAATGACAACAGGAGTTTCTTGGATATTTCAGTTATTGCACTTCCGCCTGCAATATTTTGATTTAATACAATGTTTCTTTTCTTGCGATGTAGGAGCACCATATTAGAGTCTATGATTGTGAACGATGTGAAGTTTGGATCCGTAATGATTCGAGCACAATCTTTGGGTTTGATTACAATGTCACAACGACTTCTGTGTCGTACGCTCTCGCACATTTTACCGAAAGCTGAGTTCAAAATGAGTTTATAGACTTCTTTTTCAACCTTCGTTTTCTCTTGTGAACGCTTACTGACAAAGGTGTCAATAAACGTTTTCATGTAAGGCTTTTGATCAAATTGGAGGGCTCTATTATTTTTTGTTAACTTAAAACCATTGGATACAATCAATTTCAATAGAACGTCATGAACAACTATATTCTGTTTTGGGTTGAGCTCAGCAATTAGTTTTTGTTTTGAAGGTACCCAGTGCATACTCCCGTCCTCTGCTAAAGATAAATTGTAGGGGTACCCACCGGTCTATTTATGCACGGAAAAACAAAGTCTTTTACCGAGTCATGGATTTCCATTGGTATTTCAACGTCAATTTAAAAAAACCATCCCTGTGCCCCATTCTCCTCAACACTGGCAATGTCGGGGAAATTCGAAGTACATGGATTGTCAAGCCATTTATAATTGCCACACGGTAAACAGTAGTGAGATATTGCCGATGGTTAAAGAGAATTCATATCAAAAAAAACTGCGTCCGACTTTTCATCGGTGTGCTGTCCACTCGGATCAGTTTTCATGATACGATCCCCGTGAAAAACATACCCACCCCTCATTGATCTCTCTACAAACAGATGCTGATACACATCGGCGATCAGACCTATTTCTTCTTTGCTGATTTTTAGTATCAAGTCCATCACAAAATGGGGAGTGGAAAAATAATAACCTAAATCCAACCCAAATTCCCCATAGATTTTATCCTTACTTTTGCACACAATGTCCAGAAGAGTTAGTACGTCACTGGTCAAGTAAAGTTTACAGTAGTCCCACCCATTTTCACATCCGCCCTTTGCCCCAACCCTCTTAGAAAATTCGTAGTCGCTAGTGGTGCACTCACTCTCAGTAAGATAATTGTAAAAAGCTTCAATGGGCGGTAGTTACACCTCATCTAGCCTCGAGGCAGAGTTGTAATAATCATATGGATATATACCCTTACACGTTAATAAATCATACATTTCATCATTGGGGAAGCGCTGTTTGAGGAGGGGGAAGCTATCAAAATTGTCACTTTTCTACACCTGAATCAATTGATAGAAAGATTTGGGGAAGAAGCTGAAAGAGTATAAAAAACTAATTTTATTCAGGAACGTGTTACACTTGTCAACAGTTTTCCACTTGAATTCCAGCATCAGTAGCTTCTCTGATGATTTGGGTATGATTTTATATGAAAAAGAACCATCTATCCATGCTTCATCTACAACTCCCCCCTTGGCAATGCGGGCCAACGCCAGAAGAATAAACTTTAAGTCGTAATTGGAATTGTGTATAAAAACAGGTACAAAATATTGCTGTCTAGTGTTTAAATTGCACTACTGATGTGCAACCTTTCTAGATTCACTCCCTCCGATGTAAGTTCCTGACAAAAATGATCGTGTTCGATCACCTTCCTCCTCCCCCCATTCCCTACGTCATCATCAGATTCTCCTTTGCGACCCCAACATAATTAACGATTTTTAATGGCCACTATGTCATCTGGTGATAGGAGCATAGGATAGTTTGTATAACGAAGGCGCGAAAGTGCACTGTTCGCTGTTATGATTAGACTGATCACTGCCGAGCGCATGTAGTCTTCACCGTCATTCAAAACCTCCACTACATCCAACACTTATATGGTATTATTGGAATATCGTTGCGCGTGAGCCTCAGAGACCCCTATGGCTTCATGTATTTTAACACGATTTGAATTTGACGGATCGCAAACGTCTGTCAGTTTAGCTTCGCAGTCTAAAGTGATCTTAGTGCTCTGCAGGAGCGTGTTTTGGAAATTTTTAAAACGTAAGATCACTCTATCTCCACTTGCCGTCTCCACAACCTGGTATCCATGACGTTTACAGTGTTTCATATGATGCTTTAACTTTAAATCTGTCCAAAATCTTGAGAGACATGTTGGACAGTAATAACACACACTGTTTCGCTTTTTAATCTCACTTAGAACACTACTATTATCCGTAATTAGATTGAAATGACCAATTGACTTTGAGTCTGTGTGTGGGGTGTATAGAAGTCACACCCAATATTATACTGATTCAATTGAAGGAGCCCGCACTGGAAATAATACACCCTTCTTACCGGAACGCTGGCCCTCTTCAAATTCTGGTTCATACTGTAACACCGTGACACCAATCTTTAAATGGGCATTAGCCCGCTCAAAAATATCTATTCCTTTTAGTGTCACAGGAAATTGACCATTTAAACAATTAAAATTTACTTTGGGGAACTTTGAACCCTCCCTACCATTAACTGCCATTTTATCCAACTTTTTCCTAGTGGCATCTTTTTTAAGTGGTCTGTATGCTGCAATTAAAAATGCATACTTGAAACACTGCAGCCTCGTATCGAAATAGATTCGCTGTATCCCCTTAGACCCCTCTAAATCAGAATGATATTTTAATTCAATTGCCCTCTCTCCCCCATTGCCCTCTTACAGTAAAATCCTTTTAAGACTATATATATTGACATATAAACGTTCAATAAACAAAACCACAAATCCACTAACCCCTGCGTTATAATTTTCCCACTTACTTTTAATACCACTATCCCAATTTAGAAAAACCTCCCCATAATTTGATAAATGCGGGTGTATTGCCAACATCTCTGTGTGCAAGTATTTCGAATACATCTCACCCGCACTTTCATTTAAAAAAAATATTTTTAGTGCTATTGATGCTTTTAAACTGACCCCCCCTCCCCACACCCCCATTTGTTGTTCAAGAATGGCTTGAATCTTATCAGTATTTGAATGTGTAATGGCCAGGGGATCTGTTATTATATACCCTGACGCTAGAGAGGTGAAGAGGTCACTGAATTTGGTGCTGTAGACCAATTTGTGGTGCAAGGCAGAGTTGGACAGAAAAAAATACGGAAAAGAAGATACTGTTGTTGTTGTATTCCTATAACTACTATGTATAACACTAAGTGGAATGGTGGAGGGTGACAGGGAATTGTCGATAACACCACCACTCCCAGTCTGTTCAATCACATTGGGTGGATATGGCATGAGGAAGTCCCCTAGTACATATTCCAAGGTGTTTGCGGACAATTGGTCGAGCCAGCCTGTATTGCCCTGTGACGGAATTTCATTATGAGGACCCAGTTCAGATGCACTAGTAACATCACCTAAATATTCACGCATAAAAATATCTGCCTACTCTGGGCCCCCAAGCATATCACTATCACAGCTTAAGTTGTCCAGACTAGCCATTTTCACGAAAACATCATTAAGCAACCCCCTATGCCACTTCATATCCTCTACAACTAGTGTAGGTTCATCACTGAACTCTGCTGGTAGTGAAAGAATTGGTCCTGTAAATGCACTTGCTTCATCACTCAATGGTGTCGATGGTGGTGCTACATCATTAATCTGTAGAAAAAAAAAGTTTTTTATCTTATGTAAAATAACCATTATTTTTATAAAGTTAATAAACTATGTCAATTTCTCATAGTCATTGTCCCACCACCTGAACAATTAAAAGAAGAAGAAAAAAAAAGTTACATTGCCATATGTCCTTCATTATGACAACTGAACATGCTAAAAAAATACATATTGTTTTAGTCAGGAAAATGTAGTCTTATTCTTAGAAGGGTAAGTTAGAACAAGAGAATGATAAAAAAACTAATGGTTTTATTCCAAAAATTTTTAGAATAAAAACGCAAAATATGGGTCCAATTCTAGTGCTTGACCCTCTTCAATATAACTCTCAATGAAATTCGACCATGGTTCAACTGACGCGGTATGCTGTATGAAAACCTGCTCTTCAGCTTCGGGTAATGGACACGAACCCCATATTTTAGTTGGTGGTGTAACTCTCTCAACAATCCGAATTTTCCTATGTCATTTGGCAACGGATTTGTTTGAAGTTGTGGACGTAGTTGACCTGGACTAAATAAATCGTTGTAAGAGAGAAGAACTTTTTTTTTTCTCCATCCATATCAACAATAAAAGTGCAATTAAAATGTTGGATAGTATCTTTTACAGCCCCCCTGGGAGGACCCTTGGGAACCGGGGGCTTCCTTTAGAGTAGGGACATTGAAATTTTTTTAAGTCTGGATAACGGGCTTCACGACACTGTTTACTTAGAGAAACTCAACATAACTTCTCGAAAACATATTTTAAAATGTTCCTATGTACTTCTACGAAATAATGAATTGAAATGGGTTCGCCCAAATAAGGTTTTTTCACATCATTTTGAGCAGATTATTTGAAATTATTAAAAAAACTTCTTCCTTTGTTAATATATATCTTATCGGAGATATACATCCTGTTACAAGAACCCCACTTAAAATTCAAATTATATCTATCGACCAGATTTAAATTCAGGCGTATTGATGGTAGATTTGATAGGCGGATATATGGATAATCTTAGTACAAAATATACCCCAGTTTCAAAGTGGTTGTCAACTGTGACCTGGCGAATTGTATGTTTTCATACAGTTAGTTTGTTTAAAGGAATATTGGATTATTGCATTAGAAAACGTCTTTTTTAGGTATTACAAGGTAAGGTTTTTTAGAAATGCATGATAAGCTATTTCAGTGTTATAAGCATTCCTTTATATACTGCTAATTTGGTTAATGAAAGAAAATGAAATAGGATTATTATAGAATAGTTTAGAAACAAATTTAAGTTCTACTCATCAAAAGCTATGCGCCTGAGAAAATTTACCATATTTTTGAAAATAATGAAAGAAAAAATTATGCATATACTTACAGATTCTGACTGGGCTTCTACATCTGAGGTCCCTGGGAAAAAATGAAGGGGGTCAAGATTGCGATCTTGAGTAGGCTGGGCTGAGGTATTATGAGAAGCAGTCAATCCTCTTTTCAACTTCTTTCCAGCTTGCATAGAGCTAACACTGGCGTTAGAGGGCTCTGGCACTATAAACTGGGTGGTTGATGGCTGGTCCAGATCGCGTGTAATTCTACCAGCATATTTGATAATTGATGGTCTTGCAGCTTGAATTTGTGTAGATTGGTTCCATCTCGTTTTCTTCTCAAAAGGGGGGTTTTTGAACTTATCCTATTCATTAAAAAAAAGCAAAAATTTAGCATGAAAAAAAAACAACCCCCTATTTCCATTTTGTGGGATAAATGCTTATGAGGTCAAATTTTACCCTCCTCCTCTTGTTTAAATGCAAAAACTTTATTGCTCAATAAGGCGTGATGCATATAATGGCTTAAAGCTGTTCCTATTATTAATTTCTTTACCTTCCTTCTTCTTACTGCTAAATAAAAACGAACAGAAATTATAACGTATGTGAGGGGGTTCCGCGCCAACACAATACTTCACTCTTAAGACTACAATTTTTTTTTTAGTGCTTTCAAAAGAGCTATCTATTCTAATTACATTGCCTGTGTGATTAAGGGGTTTGTGAATCAATTTTTTTTTTAAACTTTTAACGTAAAGAGTGTGTTATTGACTAAGGGGATAACCCTCCCCCTCATATACGTAATAACATTTACGTAATAAAAAAAATAAAAATAAAAAAAACAAGCGATACGGCTCAATAGTAATCCAAACTTTTAAAAACAGAATTTTGATGGCAATAAATGTATCAAAAGAATGTGTTTATAATACTGATTCTAAATATTAAGTTTAGTATTACTCATCAAAGGCTACGAGCCTGAGAAATGTTACCCGATTTTTTAAAGAGGGGGGAAACACCCCCTACAAGTGAATGAATTTTAATGAAAATCACACCGTCAGATTCAGCGTATCAGAAAACCCTATTACATTGGTTTCAAGCAATTAACATATACGTAATAAAAAAAAAACAATAAAAAAAACAAGCGATACGGCTCAATAGTAATCCAAACTTTTAAAAACGGAATTTTGATGTCAATAAATGTATCAAAAGAATGTGTTTATAATACTGATTCTAAATATTAAGTTTAGTATTACTCATCAAAGGCTACGAGCCTGAGAAATTTTACCCGATTTTTTAAAGAGGGGGGAAACATCCCCTATAGGTCAATGAATTTTAATGAAAATCACACCGTCAGATTCAGCGTATCAGAAAACCCTATTACATTGGTTTCAAGCTCATATCTGCAAAAATCTGCAACTTTATATTTTTTTTTTGTCAGAAGAAAAATACACGAATATAGAAGTTAGTTACGTGAGTTAATTTGTAAAGACATCCATTTAGCAAAAGAAAAGTAAAATTTTTATGCAAATAAAAGCTACATTAACTAAAAAACGATCAGAAATTAAAAAAAAAACAAGTTTTTTAAACTGATAGTAAGGAGCGACATTAAAACTTAAAACGAACAGAAATTATTCCCTATATGAAAGGGACTGCCCCCTCCTCAACGCCTCGCTCTTTACGCTAAAGTTTGACCTTGTCTCACAACTTTATTTTTTTTAAACAATAAAAAACTTTAGCCTAAAGAGCGAATCCTTATGATGACAATTTCAAATATATCAGTTTCATCAAGTTTAGCTATACCAGTCAAAAGTTACGTGACTGAGAATAATTTGCCTTGTTTTCTAAAAAAGGGGGAAGCACCCTCTAAAACTCATAGAACTTTGATGAAAATTATACCATCAGAGAGACTTACCATAAAAGTTAACAGCTTCCATCTCAAAAACTGTGGAATTTTGTATTTTTTACCAGAAGAATGATCACAGTTGTATATTTAGGCCTACTTCTTTTTTTTTTCCTGGGGTGATCGTATCGACCCAGTAGTCCTAGAATATCCCGGGGGTCTCATTCGAACGGAAAATAAAAGTTCTAATGTCCTTTTTAAGTGACCAAAAAAAAAATGGAGGGCAACTAGGCCCCCTCCGACGCTAATTTTTTCCAAAAGTCATCCGTCCTGACATCGGAATTAAACAAATCCCGTTTATAGCAAAAGTCTCTAAAATTAAACCCCCAAAACTCTCACTCTCTTTGTAACACGTAAGCTTGTCATTCAAACCAGAAAAAAAACTACATGCTTGGAAAAAGCTTGTTTCTGAATGATAAAGTTCTATTTTTCAAAACAATTAAAACTTGTAAACATACTTCTGGATGAGAGATTTTATTTACATAATAGAAAAAAGCGTGCTTTGCCGTTTCTATCGAATATACTCGTCATATTCTTAAGATTTTGTATTGTTGGAGGGGAGGGGGGCTAAGCCCCTCTGAAATTTGAATTTACTAGTAAAACGTTTTTCTTTAATTTTTTTTTTGGGGAAATAAAAGAATGAAAAGTGTACTCACATTGAAAATTGACGAATCCATTGTTTTCAAAGTTAATAATATATGGTGTACTATAAACAATGTCTTAAAACATAATGAAAATTGGAATGCAGTGTATGGACATTATATCGGGTTTTTTTAATTGAGTACATTATAGCTTGGCAAGTTTTTTAAAAAACCGACCAATCAAGTTATTATATGGGCTAACCACCAATCTTTCTTTAACCGTTTTACACACAAAAAATTACTGTCACAATAGAAAACCTGTCTGCCAAGCCATGTAGGGTTCATAGTAATAGGTAACTGGCCCGTGGTAAGGCAATGTACCGGTTAAACTACACGCTTATCCACGTGTAATTCAATGTGGGATCAGTGGTACTAGATGCCTTACTGCTATAGAAACGGGTCAGTTTTCTTTAGTATATCTTTGCGTTTATGGTATTATATGGCTCAGTTCTCACTATCATTTTTACTTTATTTGGGAAAATAGGCTCCAACTTTACCCCCTTCCCAGGATTTTGACGAAATTACGCCGCTGCTTTCATTCACTATATCAACACATTGCTAAGCCCTACCTCGTCATTTGTTTTGCGGGGCATAAGATAAAATAAAAATGCTTTTGCTGTGGAAGTCACGTTTTCGAAAAAAAGAAACATGAATGATGAATACAAGGGTCACTTAAACGTAATGTTTTTCAATGCAAAAGCAGTCATATTTATTCATTACAGGTGCATGTTAGGTCAGCTTTCGAACTAGAATTTCTCTCTAGGTTAACGTTCGTTTTAAACTGACTTTTAAGTCTGAGAGATTTTTTCAATATTTTGGAATATTTTCAATATAAGATTGGTGAGGTGCCTTTCCTGCTTACCTTCCCCAGATTTCTCCAGATAACTATTTAGAGATGGGTCGAATCCAGCTGAACTTACAGAGTCACGCCACAGACCCCCGTCCCACACCAGTAATAGAGCCCGTGCCCCTCGGACAAAAGATTCTAAACCAAGTGCGCCAAATACTCTTGAAACACTGGAATACAACGCAACGTGTTTCTAGCCCTTAAGATATCCATGGATGACTTTAATCTGCGTTTTCTTTTCAAAATTTCTCGACTTTTTCGTCCTTTAACTTAGTTGGGTTCGTCAGAGTGTTCTAAATTTTGCGGGCCAATTGTGGTAAAGACAAAAGATTCTTTAGAAGTTTAAGCAGATGCGGTACTAGCCATCATCTAAGAGAGCTATTGAGAATCTGGGGTTTGGTTATGAAATTTGATTGAAAAGACAATGAAGTTTTACCTCCCTTTTGTTGGTAAGCTTATCAGTCAAAGCGGGTAGTAACACAGGGAACTCCCAAAGCTGTAAAATTGCTCAAATGATATTTCCTTGGGGCTTATTTTTAGCGTTTTCCTTGCAGGTATGCTAGTAAATTTTTGGGGACTTTCCTTTCCTGAACTTTAAAAGATAATCCTGCCCTGTTAGTAAAAAAACAAAAGTAATTAGTAAAGTATTTGGACATTGTAAAGTCAGAAAACAATTCTTGCGTCATAATATCAGAATAATTATAGCCAACACATTTTGGATGCAGACCCGCTGTACTTTACCTCCACCCCCCTTAATGTTCAAATATATAGCCCAAATTTGTTTCCAAAGTATTATGTTTTTATCATCATTAGGTATATTTTATTAGGATTTACCCAACTTCACTTCTTGAGCTGAAAGGGAGTATGTCATACAAGTACCGGGTGCCCTTCCGTTATAGGGCACCCCTTCCACCGTGGAAATAAATTAATAATGCATACACAAATTAATTTCATAAAACCTTGGCCTTAACAGAGAACAAAATTTCCAGGAAGTGTCTCTATAACAGGAGGGCTCTCGACCGTTGTGGACAGGTTAGACCTTATTGAAAGTATAATCACGCAGTTATTTATGACATGGGTAACTGTAGGCACCCCCGTACCCCAACACCTTAGTTGAAAGGTCGAGTTGTTACAACTTGTTCAAATCAGAACAGTTCAAATCAAATATGTAATTATAGTTCCCCAATTTCATCTAGAGTCACAAAAGAAAATTTTACTCAAATGTCCTTACGCGCATATTTCTATATGTTAGTGTTTCTTTTTTACGTCCAAATCGTAGTTTCTTAATAGCACTATAAAAAAATAAACGTTTTGAGAAGTATTGCGCAGAAATCACACTTAAATTACGGATTGAGAAGTTGCCAACTTAGTAGAATGCTATGTAACTACGCCAACTAAAACAGTGTGATTTGTTTTCCACGGGGATATTTGATATAGGCCTAGATTTAGGGCAGTGCCCAAGAGGGGGGCTGCCGGGTTCTCGTGGATAATTTCTTCGACCCGTAGATTGGTCGTGAAATGCAGGTAAAATAACGATTTCCCCTACAAAACTAAAAATGTGTCTTTGACTCGTAAATGGTTGATGGTAAAGAGTAGTGCTTTCCTAAATGATTTCATTTGAGTGGCATTGGACTCCGATGAGCCACCTGAGATCCTTCACTTAGACAGATTATAAATTTGTGCATGGTTTTGAGTTCAACATGACCACTTCATAGTACTAGTAGTAGAGCCTGTCGGTTGACAGTTATAAAAAAAAATATTATCTCTTTTGAAGATTGAATAATAATAAAAAACAAGGTTTTTTCCAACTGAAAGTACGGAGCAGCATCAAAAATTAAAACGAACAGAAATTATCACTTATCTGAGGGTGGCTGCCCTCTCCTCAATACCCTGCTTTTTACGCTAAAGTTTTTTTTAGAACATTTAAAAAAGCTTATTAATCTAACTAAATGGCCTATGTGTTTCAGGAGTCGTTCGTAAACAATCGGGACGAAAAGTCAAACTTTAGCGTAAAGAGAGAGGTATTGAAGAGAGTGCATCCCACCTCATATAAGTAATAATTCTATTCGTTTTAAGTTATGATGTTGCTCCTTACTTTCAGTTCAAAAATCATTGTTTTTTATCTAATTTCTGATCGTTTTTAAATAATGCCGGGAAATCCGACTCCCCCTCCATGGAAGATTCCTTTTCCCCAAGGACAAACCCTCCATGGAAAGTTATTCCCACTAACCCCCCCCCCCCCCGCTAGGAAAATTCCCCTCAGACAATTCCACTCTTGCTGAAAAACCCCCCTCCCCCAAAAAAAGATTTTTGTGGGCGGTTCCAGGTGAAAATATTTTCTTAGCGCACTTTCATTTGAAAAGATTGTTTTTAAAATCATGCTGGAAATTCCCTCCTCCATGGAAAAGTTTTCCCGCAAATAACCCGACCCCTTGTAGAAAGTTGCTCCCGCATAAAAATACTGCCTGGAGAATTTGTCCCTTGGAAAACTCCCCTATGGTGAATTTCTCCTGTGAAAAATCCCCCCTCCTACGGATAGATATTCTAGACAACTCCAACCCGGTAAAATTTTCCCCCGGACAATTCTTATTAACATCACCACATGTAAAATCTAGTCAGCAAAGAGAAAGTAAGACTAATAAAAAGAAATTCTTACAGGAATTCTGGCAAATTCCCCCAGTGTAAAACTTCCCCTGGAAAGTTCATTCCCCGGGAACTTCCCTCTCCATGGAAAATTCTCCTCGTGGAAAATTCTGAGATTGTAATTTGTTGACAATATTTTCTACCTGTTGTTTGCTTATAAAAAATAGATATGGTTTATTAATAGAAAGCACAAAAATGGGTTGAAAAACCCAAACAGGCTGTTGTAAAAATTTAGTTTCGTAACTTTTATCACTCATCCTCTTATTTCTTACATCACTCAGACTTGATCATAAGCTTTTTCTTCCTTTTTATGCTTCACTTTTGTTCAGTTAACGGTCAGAGAAAAATTGTTGCGTTCACTTCGTCTTCTTGTTAGACAATTATGGAGAAGCTTTCACGTGGTCTCATCACTGGAATCGAATTATGGGCCCTGCGGTGGGTACTTATAGCTGAGATCGAACTCCTGGTGCCGTATGACCAAGCAGAGATCAATCCTGCAGCGCCAGCTTTCACATTTTTTAATCATAGAACATTTTCCATCTGGTGAAGAAACTGATCCTACAGTCCGGGAGACCGTTTTCCGTAGACGAATTGTTTCGGAAAAATGTTCTGTGCGCCATTGGATTTTGAATCTACATAGGAGACACCAATATGCAAGATACTTATGCTTTTTTTTGGGGGGAGGGAGGGATAGGACAAAATAATCCAAAAGATGTGCACTAAAACGAAACAAAAAGTCGGAGATGAGACTTCATGATGACAAGTTTGCGAGATGCGAAGGCCCAAGCAACCTGATGCCACGTCCAAGTAGGCTAAAAGCCCGCGCTGCCGACCATAGCAAATGGAGCGAAGCGACGAAAAGCCCGCAAAGCTGTCATGTACGTTCAGTATTTTCCCATAATAGACTCCGATTATAAGCAAAGAAGTTAAATGTATTTTTTAAAAACTTAATTCAAGGCTCTCGCTCAGCTGTAGAACATAAAACATCTAGATATATTAAGCTAATCAAAGGTCTTAGTAGGTAATTACATTGCAGCCTAGATAAAAATTCCTGCCCGGGCCAACATTCCCTATAAACATCTAGATATATTAAGCTAATCAAAGGTCTTAGTAGGTAATTATATTGCAGCCTAGATAAAGATTACTGCCCGGGCCAGCATTCCTTAATATTTCAAAGAAAGTAGTTCAGCTATGTAAATGGAAATTTTAGGAATCAATTCAAGTATCTACTCCCGGAAAGCTTCATTGGCCTAGATGAACCATTTTCTTCCTAAAGATTAATGAAAATTTGCCAGGAATGTGGTTGTTCGAAGAGGTTTTTTTTTTTTTTTTCCGTTATGCAGTTAAATACTAAAATTTTGAATTAACTTACCCACCTTGACATAAATAGCACATGTGGAGCAATTCAGCCTGTCTGTTCTGAGCAGTCGATGTTCCTATTAGCTAAACATAGAGCCTAAATAATAATAATAATAATATGCTTTCATTCTATCTGAAAAGTAGTGCCTGTTGAAAGATAGGGCAGAGAGAAGTGGGAAAAATTACGTTTATTTAGCCCAAAGAGCGAAATTCCATGAGACTTGGCGTTAAAACTTGAGAATCGCTTGTCCAATATCTGAAGCTGGTAGCTTTGGTGCCATTTGTTTTTAGACTCGTGGTGCAAAACAGTGAGACTCGTCAATTGCGCAAATTAAACTAGTGGACCACATTCGCTACCTGTAATAGTTTTGCAGATTGCTTGACTGGAATAGGATTTGTTCGTTTGTTTGTTACATAAAAGTTTGGAATGTGTCTGATACAGGGTTGCTAACTTTTTGGTCAATAAATATGTCCCTTGAGCATCCATAAATGTGTCCTTTTTAGCCAAATATGTCCATATTTTGTCTATAATATGTCCATCTTGAAATCTCGGAAACTAGTTTTTTTACGACTTGTAAACCTCGTTCAACTGATCAGTTAACATCGAATATAATGAAAACGAAAAAGATCCATTTAGTTCACTCATAAAAAATGAACTAGTGTGAAAGCGCAAAAGTCATAAAAACATGTCAACAGTAAAAAACTAATTGCCGGAGCTTAAGGTTCATCTTCCTACGAGAGTTCCGCTTGACAGGTATGGTCGGCATGAGGGTCAGCATTTTCAATTCTTTTGGTAGCTTTTCGCCAATCAGAGTATTTCTAACGCATGTCATAAGGTACAATCCAGGAGTCAAGCGACGTTGCGGAGCGCTAGGTAAGCTGGGCTGCCCTTCAATCAGAGGGGTGACATCCCCAAAGGCATAATTACTGGACCTTTGAACAATGCTGAACAAAATAGATGTCTACAACTTTTGATTGGATGTTGGTTTTCGGAACTGATAGGCGCGGGGGGGGGGTGCCCTCAAATCACTTTTGACTCTTAGTAAGGCCCCTCAGCGTCAATCAAATGAGCCCCATCTGAATTTTATACCACTACCCATTCCATAAAACCTTATATGCCCCTGGGGCATAACTTACAATCCTTGCCCCAGGGCTCTAATGGGTTGTGTAAACACTGAGGGCATTGTTATATGTTCCTTGGACCATTTTTAACAAAATTTTTGTTGGATGCATCTAGGGAAAAGAATATGTGTGTGGGGGGGGCTCCATCCCTCTCCACCAAGGGTGGAAGGGGGGGGGGAGGCTTACTCCAAGGGTGGCACGGCCCTTGTGTTTCAAGAATCGTTCTTAAAAAAAGTAGACAAAAGGTCGAACATCAGTGTAGAGAGGGGGTTATTGAGCAGGGAGTAGACCCCGTCATATACGGAATAATTTCTGTACGTTTTAAGTTTTAATGTCACTCCTTACTTTCGGTAGAAAAAACTAGTTCTTTTTTTTATTTCTGATCGTTTTTCAGAAAATCCCAGGAAATCCATCCCCTCTGTGGAAAATTTCCCCACGAAAAATTTTTCTATATAAAGTTCCTCCCATTTAAAATTCTCCAGCCGGGATATCACCCCCGGACAATTCCATTAATGCTGCGAATCCTTCCCAGAAATTTTTTGCTTACGATTCTGACTGAAAAATACTCCTTACCATACTTTTATTTGAAGAAAAACTTGTATTCATTTAGTTTCTGATCCTTTTTTAAGGTCATTGGGGAATATCCCTGTTTGGAAAATACCCCCCCCTGAAAAGTTTATCCCCCAGAAATTTTTCATGGAGAATTTCTCCTGGTGATAATTCCCCCATGGAAATTTCTCCCGTGGAAAATCCCCCCCCCCCACCAAAAAAAATCCCAAGAGAATCCCAACTGCGCTGAAAACCTCCCCCTGAGTGTCTCTACATGTACAATGGGATCAACAACGAGAAAAAAGACAAATAACTAACATACTGTCTACAAATTCTGGTAAATTCTCCCAATGTAAAATTTCCTCTGAAAAGTTCACCCCCAGAAACATCCATCCCAATGGGAAATTCTCCCCATAGAAAATCCATCCTCAGAAGATCTCCTTCCTCCCTTGGAAAACGTTGGTATACTTCCCTATAACAAATACTATATGTAAACAATGAGCAAATTTCATAACTTGCGGCCCTTCCTCTTGTGGTTCTGAAGGGCCATGTTATCTTCAAAGACATATCTATTGTACCTTTCAACAATACTGAACAAAATGGCTATCTGTAAATTTTGATCAGGCAACTTTCAGGAAAAAAGGGCGTGGGACGGTGGCTAGTTGTCCTCCAATTTTTTGGTCACTTAAAAAGGGCAGTAGATCTTTTAATTTTCGTTTGAACGAGCTCTCTTGCGAAATTCTAGTACCATTGGTTCGATATGATCACCCCTGTAAAAAGCAACAACAACAAATAAACACGAATCCGTGATGCTTCTTCTGGCAAACACTATAAAATTTCATTTTTATAGATAGGAGCTTTGAATTTCTACAGTAGGGTTCATTATCTTGACTGTAGCTTAAAAGCAAGGAGAAATAAAATCGTTTATAGATGATAGAATACAAACTTGTAAAGAATTTCAAGAGTATTTGCAAATAGTTGTCTGAAGGAAAGAGCAAGCAACTCCGAAAAATAATAACGTTTGTAAAAAATTAGTAGAAAATAAGTAGTTAAGTAAATTTAGTGCTATACAAGTAGTTTTAATATTGATATGGTGAAAAATTACATTTTTTTTTTTTTACAAAAATATGTATCCAGCGGGGAAATATTCTATTTTATGTCATAAGTTTGCAAAATATGTCCCTTTTATGTCCCAAATTTCTAAGATTTGTCCCCTTTTTTGCCCTATTATGTCATTGTGTCCCGGCACACAGGAATATGTCCATTAAACATATAATATGTCCAGTTGGCAACTCTGGTCTGATATCTAAGAGTTAAGATACACAGGTGAGTCACCGAATCCCTTAATATGGGAAATTGCTGATATTTACTAGTGGTATTTCAAGGAATTTTTTTTTTCTCTTGATTTTGAAAAATACCATTTTAGGTATTTTAATTGAAAAATACCTTTTTTTGTATTTTCGTTGAATAAAACAAAAAAATTGTCCCACCCTAGATTTTCAAAAATATACCCCCCCCCCCAGATTTTTTGACATTGCGCCCCTGAAATCTACATGTTTATTTTTAAAGTAAAAAAAACAACAAATAACCATTATGTATAAGAGTAGATCCGTACGTGTCATTTCAAATGAAAAACACCATTCTGGCCAGACTGGAAATGTGCCAATGTTTTATCGTTCAATTCTAGTGATGACCTTAGTGATTAAAAACGACAGAAATTTGTAGAATTAAGGAACGAGCTCGTGGCTTTAAATAGCACAGCCTATACCAGAAGATAGAGAATTTGGGGAAATTATTTTCAGAATGGCCTAATACCAAAGAGTAAAAGGGAGATTACCGTCCTATATTTCCGTGTTAAAAAATATGCTTTGATTCTATTGGTTTATTTTTGTGATTAATTTTTGCCAACGAATCGTAATAGTCCTTAATTCTGGAGAGAAATCAATGATGTGGCCCCTCTAAATTTGAGTTATAGGCCTACCTTTTTTCCGATTTTTATTGAAAAATGCCTTTTTTGGTAGTTCCATTGAGAAGATCGAAAGGAAAACGAACAAAATTGCCCTCCTTCATTTTCAAAAATATATTTTGTCCCTGCCCCTTACGTTTTTTTTGTGAATTGGCGCATCTTGGGAAGGCTAGGAATCGCTGCCTTAATCAAACGCATATTTTTTCTAAGATTATATTCTATAGTTTGTGGGCTACTCTGCAAAATACCGCCGTTGGCGCAAAGGGTGCCAATAAAATCTCTGGGAAGGGATTTAGGTTTTGATTTTTTTTTCTCGATGAAAATGCCTAAAAAGCATTTTTCGAAATCTAAGGGAGGAATTGCACCTCCCCTCATGTGTGCCCCTGGGTGACGATTTCATGTTGCCCGTTATACCGACTTCAATTACACTCGAACTTTCAGCCCTATCTAATTTCTTGAAACGTTGAGAGGCACCGATCCCTTGGGTAAGTAATTAACAGCGCTTCCCTACAACACGGGTCGTCACGTAAAATTGTTGCCCTATTTTTGCGTAATGGCGTATTCCAGGATGTAATGCTAAGCATCGTCAGGGCGTCAAGCGCCATGTCATATTTTGCATTTGGATACTGAATCTCTACCTGAATTTCCGTGATGAGGATACCTAACCAAATCCTCGTGGACGAGCCTTATTACCATAACAGGTTGTTTACAGTTCATAATGACGAGATCTACGTCAGGCCATTTTGACTGAAAGTTTAATAATAATCTTAATTAATGTACATGCTAATCAATACGATAAATAAGTTATATAGGCTATTCTATGTTAATGTCAAAGATAAACGAAAAAATGCATTTAGGACAATAGCCATAGATATTTAGTAAGATTTTAAGCTTCATAGGGTCACCAAGTGGATACTATTGCTTGAATTATCAATCGAATTCTTTATTTGGTAAGTTGATACGATTTTATGTAAAATTGAAAAACTGCTTCCATCCACCTACATAAAATATAATTATGTGGGAGAGCGTATAAATTATAGTTTAGGGGGTTCTTGCTCTCTAGAAAATTAGTTTCTGGGATCGGAAAAAAAAATGTTTTACCATAATTTTCGGTTTTCAAGCTCTCGAAAAGTGTTGAGCTCTCGAAGTTCTTGAAAACAGCTTTCAAGCTCTTGAACGCCAATGAAAATTGGGTTTAGTTTTCAAAAGTGTAATACCTGTTATTTCGGTAGAATTTTAAGCCATATTAAAGGTTTTCCTAAATTTAAGAAATAGATCTGCAGGTCTTTAAATGGGAATTATTGGAAGGTACGAGACTCAAACCACTTTTCTTATGCCTCATTTGAGAAAGAAGATCTATTTTGCAAAATTTCACTTTTATAACACAACGATTTATGAATATCATCAAAGGTCAGTGCCCTCTGGAGGGAGAAGGAGTGGAGTTAGGTGCTACAAAATATCTTCTCAGGAGATCGTTAAGGCTCCCGATACATTGCTGATTATCCTGAGAGTTTCATTCGCAGAACTCCATTACTTTCCAAGATAGCAAAAAGCACCTAGATTAGAATTTTACTGGAAATACATTGAGATTCCTTGGCGGCTCTTGCCGCCTACATGCATGGTTGTTGGCTTTTGCGTTTCAACTACTATTAAGGGCATATGGATATCTATCTATGTCATTTGTGTACCTAAACCAGAAGACAATCCAATGAGAGTGTGCTCATACAGGCTTATCAGCCTCCTGTCCTGCATTGGGAAATTGTACGAAAATAAACTTTCAAGGAAGGGTCTATAGGCTAAAGTATGTCCTGGGAAGGCATTTTGAAGTACCTACCGCCGCTCCTTCTCCCTCTAGAGAGTCCTGACCTTTGATGACCTTTAAAATCTGTGTGTTATAAAAGTGAAACATTACAAAATATATCTTTTTAAAGAAAGTACAACAAAATTGTTTTCAGCTTCACAACTTTGCTTAACCCCAATTTAAAAGGTTTTTAACATATGAAAATGAGTAGTCTAAATTATGAAAAAAAAACATTGGAAGAGCTTAAAATCCTACTCAAATGACTAGATTGATATTTTTAGAACTAAAGCCAGAGAAAATGAAACTGACAACCGAAAATTAAGGTAGAATGCTGTTTTGTCAAAATTTCAAAACCAGTCATGTAGGCAAATTTCAGGACCCTCTAGAGGGAGAAAGAGTGGAGGCAGGTACTTCAAAATACCTTCCCGGGACATACTTTAGCCTGTAGACCCATCCCTGAAAGTTTCATTTTCCTAACCTTACCCCTTTCCAAGATAGTCAGAAATAGCTAAAGTAGAGCTTTACCGGATACGGCATCGACAATGTTGAATTGTCATTCGACATTGCTAAAGCTTTCTACAGAGTATGGCATGCGGCTACTTAACAAACTTTACGCTTATGGGTATCAGAGGATGTTTGTTAAAGGTGCTTGAAAGCTTTCTTTCTGATCGTTCACTGCGGATTGTCAAACAGTTCGGTAACGAACTGTAAGTAAGGAGCGACCCGGCTCAATGGTAACCGAAACTCTAGAAAACGGAATTTTGATATCAATAGATACATCAAAAGAATCAAATTTTAATTCTGATTTCAAATATATAAGCTTCATCAAGTTTAATCCTACCCATCAAAAGTTACGCGCCTGAGAAAATTTGGCTGATTTTTGAAAAAAGAGGGGAAGACCCCCTAAGAGTTATAGAACGTTAATGAAAATCACGCCGTCAGATTCAGCCTATTAGAGAACACTACTGCAGAGGTTTCAAGCTCCTATCTACAAAAATGTGGAATTTTGCAGTGTTTGCCAGAAGAAAGATCACGGATGCGTGTTTATTTGTTTTTTTGTTTTGTTTTTTTTTTCTTTTCCCCAGGGGAGATCCTATTGACCCAGTGTTCCTAAAATATCGTGGGAGGGCTCATTGGAATGGAAATTAAAATTTCTAGTGCCCTTTCTAAGTGACCAAAAAAATGGAGGGCAACTTGGTCCCCTCCCATGTTCATTTTTTTCCCAAAGTCACCCGATCAAAATTTTGAGATAGCCATTTTGTTCAGCATGGTCGAAAATATTATAACTATGTCTTTTAGGATGACTTAATCCCTCGAAGCCCCCAGGAGGAGGGCTGAAAGTTATGAACTTTACCCAATGTTAACATATAGTATTGGTTATTGGGACCCGGCTCAATGGTAACCGAAACTCTAGAAAACGGTATTTTGATACAAATAGATACATCAAAAGAATTGGATTTTAATGCTGATTTCAAATATATAAGTTTCATCACATTTAATCCTACCGATCAAAAGTTACGCGCCTGAGAAAATTTGGATGATTTTCAAAAAAAGGGGGAAAGACCCCCTAAAAATTATAGAACCTTAATGAAATTCACACCATCATATTCAGCGTATCAGAGAAGCCTACTATAGAGGTTTCAAGCTCCTATCTGCAAAAATGAGGAATTTTGTATTTTGCCAGAAGGAAGATCAAGGGTGCGTGTTTATTTTAATTTTTTTTTCCCAGGGGTGATCGTATCGACCCAGTGGTCCTAGAATATCGTGGGAGGGCTCATTGGAATGTAAATTAAAAGTTCTAGTGCCCTTTTTAAGTGACTAAAAAAATGGAGGACAACTAGGCCCCCTCCCACGCTCATTTTTCCCAAAGTCACCTGATCAAAATTTTGAGATAGCCATTTTGTTCAGAATGTTCGAAAATATTATAAGTATGTCTTTTAGGATGACTTAATCCCCCGAAGTTCCTGGGAGAAGGGCTGAAACTTATGAACTTTACGCAATGTTAACATATAGTATTGGTTATTGGGAAGTATACAGTACAGACGTTTTCAGGGGAGATTTTTCCTGGTAGTGAGGGGGGAGGGGTCGGGAAGGGACGTACGCAGGGAGGGGGGCCTCTGGGCCCGGGCCCTCCCGAAATCTCACGATTTTTTTCATTTTCCCATAATTTTCTGATTTTTCTCACAGAATAATGGGTTTGAAGGATTTGCCCCCCTCCCCCGAAACAAATTGCCCCCCCCCCCGGAACAAATTCCTGCGTACGTGCCTGGGGTCGGGGGTTATGTAGCAGGATCTTTCCATGGAGGAAGTTTTCCTGGGGGAAGGGACATTGCTATGAAGGGGACGCCGGACTTCCAAGCATTATTTAAAAAAAGATCAGAAATTAAATGTAAAAAACAAGTTTTTCAACTGCAACAGCAGCAACATCAAAACTTTAAACGAACAGAAAATATTACATATATGATTGGGTTCAACCGCTAGTCAATACCTCACTCTTTAAGCCAGAGATTTATTAGTGCTTTCATATGAGCTATTTATTCTAATTAAAAGGCTTTGTGATTAAGGGGTCATTTTTTAGAATTGGAACAAAATTCGAACTTTAGCGTAAAGAGCGAAGTATTGACTAGGGGGCGAACCCCCAAATATACGCATTAAAAATATATGAATATAGAAATTCGTTACGTAAGTTAATTCGTAAGTCACGTATATTTATTACTAATAAAAACCTTCGTAAATAAAACGAAAATTTTGTTTTAATTATTCATGTACGGTGAGCCAAGATCAAAACCTGCATTTTTTCAAAAATGTTCAAATATTAAATGAAAAAATACGTTTTTTTAACTGAAAGTAAGGAGCGACATTAAAACTTAAAACGAACAGAAATTATTCCGTATATGAAAGAGGCTGTCCCCTCCTTACCGCCTCGCTCTTTACGCTAAAGTTTCTCTATTTTTTTTAAACAATAAGAAACTTTAGCGTAAAGAGCGAGGCGTTGAGGAAGGGACAGCCCCTTTTATATACGGAATAATTTCTGTTCGTTTTAAGTTTTGATGTCGCTCCTTACTTTCAGTTAAAAAAACTTGTATTTTTTATTTAATTCTTGACGGGCTCACTTCCCTCGAATATCCAATAAAGGGAGGCACATCTCAGCGTACTATATTGGGATCTATGCTTTTCATTCTTACATAAATGACATGGGAGATAACTTTGCAAGCCCTCTGCATCTCTTTGACGATGACACAACAACACATTTAGTCATCCCAACACATGAAGACCCAATCAAAGCCTCCCTGCCACTACATAAATAACTGTGGAAATAGCAAAGTGGTCTGATGCCTGGATGGTCAGATTCAATGCATTGAAAACAAAAGAGCTGATGATCTCCCGATCAAAAGTACAACGCACGCACCCCAACGTCATTTTATTGAACGAAGCTATAAAGAAAGTTGTCGAGCTTCGTCTCCTTGGAATCCACTTCTCCCTTTGAGCGCCCACCTCGATTGGGTGAGAACCTCCTGCGCATGAAAGATGGGGATAACCCTTCTCTGCAAACTCTTCTACCGCCCATCTCGATCATCCCGCTTTACAAGTCTTAGATCAGACCCTTTGCTGAGTATGGATGCCCGCTGTATGCTGGTGCTCTGAAAAAATGTTGCTGGCACCACTCCAAAAGGTGTCAAAATGTGGCAGGTTTAGTCGTTCCCCGCGACTATCTCCTGTCAGTTAGTGAGATGTTTGGTGTAGCTTCGATGGATGTTTTCTACAGGTACTTAAATTCACCTCCTTTTCTTTAGCTTTCTCGTACTGTGCCCCCAATTGCCCAACCAACAAGGCAGGCACGAAGGGACACATTTCGGTCCAACTATCTTGAGACTGGCAAGCCGAGAACAGAGTACTTGTAGAACAGCTTCATCTGACGTCACAGTTCGATCTGGAATGATCTTCCTGAGAAATTTATCCCTAAAAGCTTGTCTGTTGACTCGTTCAAAAGAAGATTCAATAGTCATCTAAAAACCTCCATAAAAGACTAGCGGCGAATCACATGTTTAATTATACTTTGTGGTGCGAATCTAGGAATAAAAAGTTATATCCAAGGGTGCATCCAGGATTTTTTTCTTGGGGGGGGGGGGGTTACAAAAAAACATAAAAGCGCATCAAAACTTTGTTCATATGCATTTTTGTTACGTTTTACGAGTCGGACAAAATTTACGTGAAGGTGGGGGGGGGGGGGGAAAAACACTGTGACCCCTCCCCCTGGATATATCCAATAGTTTGTAGCTATTAAATAGTGATCTATATCCTGTGGTAGGCCGAATTGGGAGAATGAAAGTTTCGGATGAATATTCTACTTTTTAATGTTAAATTATCTCGGTTTTCCACTTTAAGACTCGTGTTTTCTAACCAACCTCTTCATTTGTTTGTTTCCTCTTGTGAGCCATCTTGTGATCGTCTTTATAACGACCCCTCCTAACATTTATGCTTTCGTGAAATGCAGCGGCGTCAATTCGCATAAATTTGGGTGAATTTTCGGATTCACTGATTATTGAGATACCAAAAAAAATATTCATACTTTCAAGTCAGATTTTCATTCTGAACTCAAGTATGAAATTCGTTTCCGTCGCAAATTTACTTTAACCCCCCCCCCTCCCTAATGGTCAAATATACACCCTGCATTTTATACTTTTATTGTGTTTTCCATACGGCACTCTTTGTTTCAAAAAATTGGTTTTGCGGTTTATCGAACAATAGTATATAAAACAAGAGGGAGTCTCCGAGTCCCCCTTGTCCTGCGCACGTCCCTGCTTCAACTAAA
Source organism: Artemia sp. Qi Xiang Cuo (assembly GCF_049724085.1). Classification (NCBI taxonomy): domain Eukaryota; kingdom Metazoa; phylum Arthropoda; class Branchiopoda; order Anostraca; family Artemiidae; genus Artemia; species Artemia sp. Qi Xiang Cuo. The sequence continues at coordinate 10,440,215 of NC_142801.1, forward strand.
TAATACAAATTCTATCTATGAGTTGAATATTTTATTGTCCCTCAGATCGTAAAAAAATAAATGTTTGTCAGTTAATTGATATGATCGATATCATTAATGTAGCTATCAAGTTTTAGAGGGACCATTGGCCGCTTTGTTTAAATTCAGCGCTAATCGAGGGTCGTGAATGTCCACTTTTCGGCCGTGGGGCTAGGCGTTTTGTATTTTAAGCTATGGTTCAGATTGATCTACACGGCGCCATTGCAACTTAAGTGTGTTGCAATAGTTTAAGAGATTTTCTTTGAAAGCATTTTGTAATCAGGACCCTGCCTTTTGTATACGTGCAACTTTATATTTACACGGTAGCTTGAGAAATGCCATAACACTTAGTTATATTTAGTTGAATTGCCAAATATTACACTCTACTACAAATAATGACTGGTTATTTTTAGAAACAAAGGAGTTTTGTTTTTCAAATATGTTTTTAAGACTAAAAAAGAAAGTCTAGGGAATTCGTGATTCATTTTTAACTATTCACGGGCGAGATTTTGTCTTGTGTCTTGACCACTCAATGCTTTCATTTTTAGCCTTAAATGCTTCAAGATCAGTTCTTTTCTTAGTAGCAGTTAAAAGAAAGCTATACTTTTAATTTTCAAGAAATTAGGGGAAAAAAAAAACTGATTTTGAATATCTTTCAGTTTTCCATATCTCCACGGGAAACTGATTTTCGTGTATTTCCACCCCGAACTAATAAGAAGATAATTTATTTTGGAATTAATGACTTAAAGTGCAAATTGCTTAGGTGTGACAAAATTGACCTAAAATTTAAAAGCAGGAAGTTGAAATCTTATTGCGAGCGGTTCATTATGAAAGTCTTGTAATCAGTTATGATGGAGATAAAGAGGGAGACTAGAAATATATATTAAAATTTTTTGAATATTAATATTACATATTACATTTACATAGAATATAGAATATTAATATTATAAATTAGTATTAGAAAGTAATTAGGGTGATTAGGTATTAGAAATTGATCATCAAGGTGGCGTTGAATTGTAGGCTACTATTGTCGATTATAGCTTTAAAATATGGAAACTCGTCTTAAATATATACAAATTTTGTTAAATGTAGAATTATTACTTTTTATCCGTTACCGTAAATTTCAACTAGAAAAGTCCAAGAACTAAATTCCTAAAAGCGTGCATACTAGAGAAATCTTGTTACATTTTCGAATTCATCATTAAGGGTGTATTTGAAACAAGGCCGTGTCTAGGGGGGGGGGCTAGTGAGTTAACCCCCCCTCTCCCCCGGATTTTTTGCTCGACTCATAAAAACGTAGCTAAAATGCGTATAAACAACTTTTTTATGTGTTTTTTTAGTTTTTTTTTTATTGTACCCAGTGGCGTAGCTCAGTCATTTTATTGGGGGGCAAGAGGGTTCACTTCCGGAGAGTCAAGGAACATGGGCTATATAATATTTTTTTTCTTCAAGCTATTGGGGGGGGGGCAACTGCCCCCCTAAAATCTATATTTTAAGTCATAAAATCTATATTTTAGATCTATGTTTAATCTATGTAAAATCTATGTTTTGAATATAAATTGTAATACTAATGGCTGGAAACAATTTTTAAAGAATGTTTCGTAAACAGGCAATTTTGGTTTGCCATGTATAAAGAAAAACTTGCTGTCTTGTATTAGGTATGGCCCACTAAAAGAATCAACTAGGACACTTGTTGATCAAGTTTGGTTGAGACCGACGCTCTATTTGGCAGACGTTCTGGTGTAGAAATTTAAACACTCCTTCTCCTACAGTGGTTGGATTAGGTTTGTACCCTCCAACGGTATACTCCTACTAGTGCTAGGCGTTTCTCCCTTCAAAATCCCCCCTCTTGGGAATTTCCCCGACGTGCAAAATTGAGCATCCACAGAAAGAATGCAAAAGGGGTACCTCGAAATGTTGATCAGGTGTCCTAAGGGATAACAAAAGGACCAGGTGTCATAGAAACTTCAGAGGATGCTCATTCGATCGGAAATTGAGAGTTCTAGTCCTTTCTTTTTAAGTCGAAACTGATTGGAGACCAACCAGCCCTTGTCCTCGAACCTTTTTTTTATATCTGGTCCTTTTGTTACCATTTAGGACATCAAATCGACATTTTGAGGTACCCATTTTGTACTTTCTCTGTGGCTGCTCAATTTGCGCATGAGGAAATTTTTCAGATGGAAATCGCCGGCCCCGCTCTTGCTTAGGCGCTCACTGTTAATTACTACCTAGCTAAGTTGAGCTAGGTGGAACTCCGATAATCTGTTTTCCTAGATTTCCTGATGACAGTGATTTAGAGACTCGCCGCTAACGTCGCCAGATCAGGTTCCTCCTAAAAAAAGATAAAAACGTAATTAGAACACCAGCCATTCTTTTCCACCATGATGATTCGAGACCTGACAGTGCGTTCTGGTAGATGTCCGAAAGGTCAGAATTTAGAGACCCTCCCCCAATGCCATCGTATCAGGTTCTGATTCCTAAAAGGATTAAATACTGAATTAACAACACGCTTTGGTAGATTTCATAACAACCGCAATTTAGAATGCCCCCTCCTTGCAAGACCCGATTGTGTCTGAATACCCAGAAGACGTAACCTCAACACCCGCTTTTATCTCCCATCAAGCTTTGTTGAGACCTGGCAACCCCTACTGGTAGATGTTCAATTGAGTTCTCTGGTAGATGTTGATCTGGTGATCGGGTGGATGAATATCTGGTAGATGTTCTCTGGAAAAAATCTCTCTTCCCACCTATTATTTGGATCTCAGATGGAATCTTTTCAAGTCATCTTTGATTCAAAGCTTTATATTCGGACGAAATTTTATCATATTTGATCAAAATCGAAAATTTCATAAAATACATATAAATCAGAAGATACCAGAATTCGAGATTTCCAGACTGACCTTTACAGAATTTTGTCCTAGTAATTTAGAACTGATGCACAATTTTCGTCCCGGTTGTTGGTTTCAGATAATTTAAGGTTGATTTCAGTCAGTTTCAGGGGGTTCAATTTCAGAATCAATGTTCCATAAGAAATTTAAAGGACTTCTTTTTGCTCCTTATGTTGCAAAACCAACACTTCTACTGTCTTGTTTTTTGTCTTCTTTTTTATATCCTGATCAGCTTTCAAATAAGTCGAAATTTTCTTGCTTTGGAATTAGAAAACAAAGAAGAAAACTTCCACTGAAGTTAGTAAGATTTTTATCAATACTGATCTTTTTTTAAAAATTAATGTCGGGACAAACGCCACTGTTGTAGCTGACTTGATAGGGAGTATGTGGGATCAGGAAACGAAAAAAAGAACTTTCCCTGACATTTGTAAAATTTCTATTAATTTTCTAGCGATTTTTTTGGAAAATTAATGCTGGGACTATTCCTAGGGAGTAAAAACTCAATATTAAACTTAATAAGGATAGGGTAATGCCATAGTCGTGTAGAACATAAAATTATCTATTCGAAAACATGAGGTTAAAATTCCGTTTCTCTTCTTTGATTTCCAGGAAATATGTCTGGAGAAGTGGATTTCGAAATCATATTCCAATCAGTGAACGAGCCTCTGATTGGATGGTCTAACAGTATCACGGTTGCTATTGTGAAGTAGCGATATAAGTACACATTTAACTTGTTTAATTTCATACTTATGAGTCAGTAGTTTTCCGGTCCTTAGAAATTGACTTTTAATATTCCTCTTAGTACATTAGAGAGGCCCCCTAGGCTCAGGGGTGTCAGTTTAGGGGGGCATTTGCCCTATAGATTTTGAAAAATGCTTTTTTTGCTATTTTCATTATCTCTTTTGTATTCTCACCGAAAAATGAATAAATAAAAAAACCTCTAGATTTTAATAAACATATTTTGCTCCCACCTACATTCTTGTGAATTACAGAACTACCTAGAGTAATCATCATTTAAATCATGTTGGCACTTGACCTCCACCTTTTTTTTTGAATACTCAACTAAGACTTCAAATTATTTTGTAACTGTATTTAGCATACGTGTATGAACATCCCTGGCTTAATAGCAGTGATGTAGCTAGTGAAGTATTATGCTGATTTGATGTGCGGAACATTTACAGATTTGGTATTGAATGGTAGTAGGTCTAGTTAACTGGTAAATTCTGTATTTTGAGCCCCCTTTACAAAATCAAGTAAAAATTATTATGCCCGCATAAATGGGAGGTGAATTACCCCTTCCCTAAAGGTGATCCGAACATCCCTACTTTGGAAAATTTTAAGACTTGAACATATACCTATTATATTAATGCTTTTTTCTTTCAATTCATTGTTGTCCGTTCGAGTCTCTTGATTTTTTTTTTATTTTGATTTCAGATACTGCCGCTCCCTTGTATATTTTGAAACAAGGATCTTTTTGAGAGTGATTTGCTTGACTATTTTCATTTGCTCATCAGATTTGAGTCCTAGGACATGATATATACTTGAAGAAATGGACAGAATTTCTAAAAACCGATTCGACTCTTCCATGATAAGAATTCTCCCTAATCCACAGGAACGGATTCGCTTAGAAAGGCTTGAAGAAATCTTCCACAGTGGTTTAAATAAAATTGTGAATATGATTGGTGATAACAATACAAATCCAGTAATACTACAGCGATTACGTGCGTTTTTATATTTGTATATAAAGCGCGTTGGTGTGAGATTTTTTCACGAGGTAATGTCAACTGAGGAAGGGGTCATCCGTTTTTTGAAGTTAATTGTGGAACGGATGAGGTTTTCAATGTTGAATAGCCACACGGATTCTAAAAGAGTTACATCCCCTTCGGATACGTTTCTTATACCGCGAGGTGGCCCAGATGCGACGATTACCCCGCATTATCATCGACGCTATCAACCATATGCCCAGCAGCAGTATCGACTTCAAATTCCTGTTCACCCCGTAAGTTTTATCTTTCTTTGTCGTAGTCTACGCAGGTGTCAAGGCCGTATCCAGGGGGGGGGAGTTAGGAGGTTTGACCCCCCCCCCTCGAAATGTTTGTCCGACTCGTAAAAATGTAGCAAAAATGAGTATAAACAAATTTATATATTTTTTGTACCCCCCCCCCCCCCTCGAAGAAAATCCTTTTGTTAGACCCCTCCCCCAAAAAGATCCTGGATACGGCCCTGGTCGTAGCACAGACTTATTAAAGAGTGGCGTGTTTCCCATTTATTATTTTCTTCTGTGCCTCGATCATGCACAATAGAACTGACTATTGTTACAAGTTGAGAGAGTGCATATTGGATTGTGAAATATTATACCCTTTTATATGTGATGAAACCGCTGGGGGGTGGGGTAACCATTCACCCTTTTCCCATGAACCTAATGAACGACGAACGAAATCTCTTAGGTTGTCATATCATTTTGGCCCCATACCAACGATCGTCAGCAGCCCTGTGTTTGTCCAGCAAAGGTGCACAAAGTTCCAAACATGGGAGGTGGTTGATTTCTCATAGAAGAGGGGGGAGGTTCAAAATTTGGACCAATCTCGGTTGAGTTTTTTTCCTGAGGTATTTTTATCACATAATACTTATTTGTATTGCAGCACATGTTTTTAGCAGGCGGTCCAGTGACAAATCGTTTAATGGCCTGTTAAAATTAACAATTACAATTGCTTTAATTTTTTGACAATGTTGGTTTTTACTGCTATTATACACATAAATATGTCAACTAAAGGAATTTCAATTAATACTCTCATTTAATATTCCGGTAAGTTCTTGTCCATAAATCAGCGTTGCCAGATCCTTGCTTATAATATAGCGCAAAAATGTGCTGAATGTGCCATTTTTCAAGTGAAATAGTACCAAAGGTACGTTTTAAAAATAAGAATTCGTCTTCAAAATTAGTTCGATTTAAAGATTTCAATGCTTACCCCCAAAAAAGTGCCTAAACTATGAAAATGCTACCGATCTGGCAACACTGCCAAAACTAAATAGTGCACCAGTGTTACACTGCAGGATGTGTTTTCCCCCGAAGAGAATGGGAAGCTTATGATAGTTGGAGCCTCGACGATTTAACAAGGGAAGATAGGGAATAAAAATTATTAGTGCCAATTTTACGTAGCGCCTGGCGACTTTATTGAAAGAAATGTGGAGAATTTCAAAGAAAGCTTGATAGTTGGTGTGATTAATCTTTAATGGAACAGGATTAAAGCTGAAGTTTCTCTATAAGTGATAAATAATTAGCATTTTTATTTTCAAGAAATTATTTATGTCAAAATCCAGTGCCCACAAAATACGCCTAGGTTATCTTGGGGAAACCTTGGCAGGCTAGGAGGCTAGTTGAATTTAAGCTAGTGGAATCTACTTGGCATAGAAATCTACTTTTTTAATCATCTTCTTCATTTTGAAGCACGTGGAAAGACAAATGTTCAGCTGTTTGGACCAAACAGAGTCACCAAATGCTAGATAGCGCTGGATATTCTCTTTTAGACACTAGCGCCAGCTTCTTCTTGTACCTGTTCAATACTTTCTAAAATACAAGGTGATGCTCGTGGGCTGGCCAGCGAAGTGGGGTTATTTTTCCATCTCATGTTCGCAACTAGCAGAAAACTTCCAGAACGATACTCGCGAGAAGACAAAATTGGCTAGACTTGGAAAGCGAATGCAGGCGGCTAGTCAAATTATTACCCTCATGGGTTCGGAACAACCCGAGGGGTCGCCAATTTTCAGAAATTACATACACTAAGCTGTTTGTGCCAAGCGCGGCGAAAGTGGGCAAGTGTGGCGGAACTGCGTCAAGCATGGCGAGACTTTGTCACGCATGGCAGAGCTGTGCGGAACACATGGTGCTCTCAGGTGTACACTAGTTGGCAACCCCTTGAAAAATTGAATTTTGCTCTTTTCTTATCTCATAAATCGGTAATTTTATGAAATGAATGTTTTTTTTTAAACCCTGCATAATCATAATTAAGATCGAGTTACTGATGTCAGTTTACAGAAGTAAGCTGATTAGGACAATGGAAGCTTGGTCAAATTTCAAACCATTTTGTTTTTTAGTCGGTGTTGGCGATAAATGTCTTTAGAAGTTCCCTTAAATAACGTCAGCTTATTAAAATTTAAAATGTATTCGTAGGGAATACATGCCTCAAAAATAAATTATTATAGCATAATTAGTTATAATCTTTGAAACAATTTTAGAATTATTAGACGAAATTAACATTTTCAAGGAGCCGACATTTTCAAAAAAGTAATAGAATGCGCTATTTCAAACAAAATTTGCCCTCTTCCTTATATGTGGTAGCCATTTCCCAGGCTCCCTCTCCGGAGCCGAGTCCTGAATCCCAGTTGTAACCATGGTGGGCGCATAGCCTGCCATCAAAAGTTGAAATGGCAGACATTTGAAAGACACGTCGCCGGTTAGAGACCGTTCGATCGGCTATAGTTATTCAGAGTCACCAAGAGACAAGCCGAAGCCCGATTGGCCTTGGTCTAATAAAAGCATTCCTTTCGTGAAGCTGCGGTTGTTGTGCATGTATTAGCTCTAGAATTACCACAGCTATCCAAAATATTAGTAGAATGTAGTACGATCTAAGGAACAATTATAGAATGATTAACAAAGTCATCGATTTTGACAAAATTTTAGACTAAGTTTAATTAGTCTAACTCTGTCGCTTATTCCTCCCAATTTCTTTTTTTTTTCTTTTATCCGACGAATCAGAGTCCTGACCATTCAAAGTCAGCTATAATCTGAGATTAATTAAAAAAAAATTTCCACAAAATAAGTTTTTCAAAGAAAAGTAAAGAATTCCATTAAACAAAAAATGAGCAAAAATAAAATCAAATAATCTACTAAGGGTGAAACTACCACAAATCAGCATCGATAAATAAATAAAACCCAAAATGAACAGAAATTACAATAAATAACCGAGTCAAATTCGAAAAGAGCAGAAATGAACATAAGTTGGGCTCAAAACCCCTATGCCTTCACAAAGGCCAGAACATAATTTGCACTTTGCTGAAAAAAATACAAATGGATGAGCATTGTCAGTTTAATATACATATACTGATATTTAGTAATCATAATGTTAATATTATTTGATTTATTAAATTTATAAAAGTAAAAACAATTATATTTTTTTCAGCAAAGTGCAAATTATGTTCTGGCCTTTGTGAAGGCATAGGGGTTTTGAGCCCAACTTATGTTCATTTCTGCTCTTTTCGAATTTGACTCGGTTATTTATTGTAATTTCTGTTCGTTTTGGGTTTTATTTATTTATCGATTCTGATTTGTGGTGGTTTCACCCTTGGTAGATTATTTGATTTTATTTTTGCTCATTTTTAGTTTAATGGAATTCTTTACTTTTCTGTGAAAAACTTATTTTGTGGAAATTTTTTTTTAATTAATTATGAAAAACATGAAAACTTAGTCGGTTTCGCCCAATTACAATGCAGAGTCATGTTCTCGGTTCAATACACAATTGCCAGAAGCAATTAAAGTCATCATTATGGCCTTTTCAGTCGAAGCATGTCGAGTGAAAATAATTTTTTGTTCACCGAATTCAACTTCTGAAAAGCTACTTTCAATGCGCTAACTTACCTTTTGAGCCAAGAGCACCAATGGAGACTGCAGCTGCCAGAAGAAATGAAAAAGTTAACTTCGCCGGAAAAAGACATAATGGAGACACTACTTAAGTCGTGTCTAGTAGATAGCCATCTAGCGGCTGATGACTGTGTTTGACACAGAACTGCTGCATATTTTTAGTTTCAGGTACTTTAAAATACAGGGAAGGGCAAAGAAAGCAGAATTCTGCCCCAGTAGGCCTACTACATTATATTTAACTGTCCTATTCAACCTGCCGATAATTCAACTAAATGTTCACACCTAATATTTTATTTTCGAATGCTTACTTTAAGGTCATCAAAGTATTACTCCCTTATAAAGAAAAGAAAGATTTTGAGTGCTGTGTACCCAAGTCTCTAATTAAATACAAAATAAACAATTTACTCGGTAAAATTAACCTTGCATAATCATGTTTGAGACCCAATTACTAATGCCCATTTATAGAGACAAGTTGATTAGGACAATTTTAATTAATTATACAATTCCAATTGATTTCAAATAATTGGCTTATCGATGTTTGATCATGCTAATTGTTACCCCCTCCCCCAAATGTACTAAGTCAAAAATAGTAACAGCTTAACAGATTCAACCAACTAAAGAGGTTCGGCTGATCGAAACAGTTACTCGACCGTGTTTAAAAAAAAACAAAAAAACACTACGATAAAGTTATTATCTTTTGTTGGTATTAATGCTAATTCATGAGTTATTTTATTAATTAGTAAAAACAAATAAAAAAAGACCAGGAAAGAATTGTTGTACCTCATTTGAAGTTTTGACATCAGCTTTATTATGTCACCGCCGCTATAACACGTTTTAATAAATCTTGCAAAAAAAACCTCACTCTCTTATATTATTTTTCATTCTGCAACATGATGTTACATAGTTATTAGGGTCCTTTGTAATGAACGAGTTTAACATGCCGGCGTAAAAGATAGTAGAGCTGATTATTTCTAGGGGGCTCTAAGAAACTGAACATCCCCTTCAGTCCCACTGCTCCTTCTACTACTACGACTAACTGCTGATGATACTCCAACAATTCTTGCTACGATTACTATCTGCTACTACTTCTAAGAAAACTATCCCTGCAAAGACTAGTCTCACCACGGGTACTAGGACTACTGCTACTCCTTGGCTAGTTTTAGGCAACGACTTTTCCTAGACTGTATGCTCTCAATACCATTCTGGAATCACTTAGAGAAGGGTCTTAAAGGACTATGTTTTAATAAATAAAAACTAATTGTATTAATAATTTAACTTACAATGTCAAAATTTTAAGAATTTTCTTGCAGAAAGCATCCAACCCACATAAATACAATTTTAGCTTTCTGCAATACATCCAGCCTTACTGCTGCCGTTACTACTGTTACTACTAGTAGGTCTACAACAACTAGTCGTATCACAACTACTGCTGCTGCTCTCTCCGCAATTGATACTGCTATTACCACTTTTACTCGTACAAATTTGTGGAGTGAGCCCTCCCAGTGTTTTCTAAGTTTTACGGTTTTCCCAATATTCTCACATATTTTTCTAAGAATGCCCTGGTTTTGAGGTATCCCCCCTCTAAACGTGAGGCCTTTCAGAATAGATTTTTGTGTGCATGTTTAAACTAAACTATGTGCAAATAATCCGTAAAATCTGCTTCATTGTTACAGAGAAGCGAAAAAAACTTTTGCTCCCCCTTGAAAGGAATTTGGGATTGAGAAAGAATCTCTCCCTCTTCCTACTGCTACTAAAAATACACTGCGGCAGCAAGCCCTCTCAGGCCAACAGCTCCTCACGCTTCTTCTCCACACCAAGCTATTCAAATCTTCACTCTTTACTCCCTTCTCAAGAAGTTCCAATTTCTTTTAAATCCTTCCTTATGGCTCCTTCCCATCCCATTTGCGGACGACCTGCTTTACGTTTGACTCCAGACGGGCAATTTGGGGGGGGGGGGGTAATACTGGGAAGGAAAAGGACAATTTATACCTTTTGATATGAATTTAACCCCACTTAAAAATATAATCCTCGTTATACAAAGGATTACAGTGTCTGTCGTAGTTATTACTCGCCTTAGGCCTCTGGTCCTGCCCCCTGTATTTCCCCTGGTGCTGTGAACTTTTCCAAGACTGGAGAGCGTTTCATTGCTTGAGAGACAGTATTTAAACCTCTTTTCAAAAGTAATTTTTATTTTTTTTGTTTTTGTAGTTTTATCTTTAGCATTGATATAAAAGAAATATCATGAATGTATCGAAGATAAGCCAAAAGCTGTATGGCATTAAAATGATTGGTTCATATAAAAGTATTTGGTATATTAAGCAGCATATTTTCTGGAGACGCAATCCTTTTGTCCACTGAGGTTCGACCCCCCCCCCTTCTTCTCTCTGCTAAGAAAGATTTCATTTCTCTAAATTATTCTCTAGGGTGAAATTTTTAAGCCTTCAAAAAAATATATCCATGGAAGATTGCAGCCGAGGAAAATTGCATAGACAAAATATTACATCCGCGGAAAACTAACCTTAACAAGCTAGACGACCAAACAGTTCGGGTGACGAACTGTAAGTAAGGAGCGACCCGGCTCAATAGTAACCGAAACTCTAAAGAATCGACTAATTATTCTGATTTCAGGTATATAAGTTTCATTAAGTGTAGTTGTACCCATTAGCGGCTACAAGCCTAAGAAAATTTGCCTGATTTTTGAAAAAAAGGGGGAATCACCCCTAAAAGTTATAGATTATAAATGAAAATCACACCATCAGATTCAGCGTGTGAGAAAACCCTACTGTAGAGGTTTCAAGCTCCTATCTGCAAAAATGTGGAATTTTGTATTTTTGGCCCGAAGAAAGATCACGATGCGTGTTTATTCGTTTTTCTTCCCAGGGATGATCGTATCGACCCAGTGGTCCTAGAATATTGTGAGAAGACTTATTCAAACGGAAAATATAAGTTCTAGTGCCCTTTTAAAGTGACCAAAAAGATTGGAGGTAACTAGGTCCCCTCCCCGCCCCTTTTTTCCCCAAAATCGTTCGATCAAAATTTTGAGATAGCCATTTTGTTCATCATAGTTGAAAGGCGGAAAAGCTATGCCTTTGGATATAAAATGACCACTTCCCTCACAGCCCCAGGGGAAAGGTCTAAGTTATAAAATTTGCCCATTGTTTACGTATAGTATTTGTTATTTCGAAGCATGCTCACATTTTAGGGTGGGGAGAGGGACGAAATTTCTGCTGGGGGGTTTTCCACGGGGGAACCTTTCATGGGGAGGGAAGTTTTCACGGGGGTAAACTTGTCAGGGGAAATTGTACACCGGGGGAATTAACATGAATTCCTGTACACAATTATTTTTATAAGTCTTGCTTTCTCTTTTCCGTCTCAATTTTACGCATGGAGCTGTTAATGGTAATTTTCCTAGGTAAATTTTCATGGAGATTTAATTGTCTAGGGTATTTTTCCGTGGGGAGTGTATTTCTTCGTGGAGGTGGGGCCGCTAGATTTCCTGGGATCATTTAAAAAACGATCAGAAATTAAATAAACAAAAAACAAAACAAGTTTTTTCAACTGAAAGTAAGAAGCAACATAAAAACTTAAAACGAACAGAAATTATTACGTATATGAAGGGGGTTGCCTCTTCCTCATCACTTCGCTCTTTACGCTAAAGTTTGAATTTTGTCCCAATTCTTTAAGAACGACTCCTGAAACAGAAGGGTCGTTTTATTAGAACAATAAGAAGCTTTCTTCAAAGTAATAAAAAACTTTAACGTAAAGTGTGAGGTGTTGAGGAGGAGGCAACCCCCTTCATATACGTAATAATTTCTGTTCGCTTTAAGTTTTAATGTTGCTCCTTACTTTCAGTTTAAAAAACTATTTTTTTATATTATTTAATAACAGAGAAAAACGCTGAGCCTTTCCAATGATGCATGCAAACCGGGACACTATCCGATGGCAGAAGAAAAACTTGCAACATTTTCCGCGCTGACCGGAAAAGAGATTAGGAAATAGTCTTGTGTCAAAGCGTTATAAGACCATTTATTTCACCGGACAGTTTCTGTTCTATGTTTAACTACTGGGTATTTCGACAGCAGAGAAGGTATTCTAGCCTAAAACCGTTCTGTCTATTTTCCACGAGGAAAATCAACTCAAAAATAACCCTTTTTAAACTTTTAGAACTTGGAAATCCTTAGGTTAAAAATTTAGATATCCCCAACTTAAATTCTTTTTCAGTCCTCTTTTTTTAATTTGTATGCCTATGCTTATGGGCATAGTGATGAGCAAATGTAGGTGGGCAGTTGCCCCGATAGGGGGGTAAAAAGTTTGTAAAAAATATATTTAGACGATGAAGTTAGAACCAGTTCCGGGATGTAGACTGATAGGTTTTCTTTTGTTCTCTCCTCCTTACCTCAAGCACAATCAAATGCTCCCCCCTTCGTCTATAGTCAAATTCTGTCGTTGGTTCCTGCTAAGCTATCCATTCTTGCCGTCAAGGAAATAATTATTAATGATGTGTTCAAGATTCAGTATTAGTCGCTTATGAAGAAGGGGGGGTCTAAAAAATATCATGAATGTTTTAATAACCTCGTTTTCTACAATTTTCCCTTAAATTGACTGTTTCTCGTTTTTTTGGTGCCCCCCCCCCACTACGCAAGTATAAATCCTGCGTATGATATGGTGATATGATTTTATTACCTGAGTAAACCAATACATGGTATTTCAAAACTACAGAAAGATACATAAGAGAACTACTAAAATATAAAAATAAACTAAAACAAGAAAAAAACTAGGCTACTAAAGGAAACTACTAAAATACATAGGAAAAATACACACTAATACCAACTATATATCATGAGTCCAACGACTTATGAAGACGTATGTATATTTATTGTTCGTTTTATAGTTTGTCAAGCTAATGTTACCCATCCCTTTTTTTGTGTTGTTGGCTGGCTTTAAAATTCTTTAATAAATTCTGAATAACATGCCTCGGAGAGCAAGCTGAAAACTTTAGACCAAATATAAACGCAAACGTTCCTGTATAAGGTGCCAAGTTTTGTACATTTTTCTGGATGTGGTTAGTGGTTGTGCGTATTTTAAGTATTATGATTTTATCGTCTGGTTCGTATCTTGCAGTTTGAATTTTAATTGGTTCGTTGGTTTAGGCTATTAGCCTCTGAATTTTTTGAATTGAACCTTTGGTTGTATGGTTCAGGAAAGGATTGTCGAAACAGAACCAAACGGTTCATTTATAGATTATTTCTCTCTTTGTAAGCCTTAACAGTCTTTTGTGAATTTTCAAATTGCCCAGGTGGGACCATTGGTGCCCATAAGCTGAATTTTAGGGGGGGGGGCTTACCTAGTCTAATCGGAACTTCTAATGCTGTATAATAGAAATCTCAAGACAAAAATGTAAAATATAAGGCAGTACCATTCATCCAGGGGGGGAGGGCTGGAGCCCCCCTCTGCCCCCCATGGGTGGGATAGGGGCGTTAAAAGCTAATGAAAGTAAGTTTCTGGGCCTATTTTTTTCAGCGGGAAGGGTCTAGTTTGATCAAAACCTTCTTCCTGTGGCCAGGCATGTCTGGAGGGAAATAACTGAAAAAGTAAAGAACATTTAAACTGTGTCCAAAACTGTTTGCCAAATCTGCATTAGTCGTGAAAGTCTTGTATTTTTGGTTCCGGAAGCTACTGTGCTAAATATGCACTGTAGATTTTACAAAATAAAATATTCCTGTCTTCTGATTATATTTTTTTCCTTGCAGTATGTGGCATATTCTTTCTCTGTGAAAAATTCCTCAGTAATCGACGACGTTTTGAAGTTTGGATAAAGAAAACACAAATATGGACATTAAGAGAAATAGCATTCAGATAGAATACATTTCTGATAATTTTGAGTGTTTGCCGAAAGCAAAATTACGCTTGTCTATAGGAAAAGTTTCATCTAACGATCAAAATGATCTAGACTCTCATAATAGTTCATATTCTGGCTTTCAGATCACTTTCGATGAGCAAAAACCCATTTTCAGAACAGAGCGTTTATTTTCAGAATTTCCTGGAAAACTGGGAACCTGATATGCATCTACGCCAGTCTCGAAACTGCCAACCTGTCTAAAGAAGAGTTTCAGACAGTAGATTCAGTTGACGAAAATGTAAAGGGCGCGATGTATTTTTTAAAATCTAGGGAGAGCAATGTAGGCTGTTGCTCAAAATCTATGGAACAATTTTTTTGTTTTTCTTCATTTTTTTCTAATAAAAATTCCAAGAAGAGACATTTTATAAGGATTGTTCAAAATTTTGGGAAGGAGGGAATATTTTTTAGGCCCCCCTGATTGATGTCCTTAGTTTCAGACTTAGTTCAGGACTATGTCCAGCTTCTGAACGCCACTTTAAGGTTACAAATTGTATGCCAACCTTACAAAACACAATTATGGAAGCAAATGAAGCTGTTCTGGGACTGTCTTTAGTTCCATTTAAAATATCCAACCTATAATCTCACATCCCTTTATATACTATTTTTTGCCATTCTGATTATTCAAAATAACAAAAATGACATTTCCTACTGGATAAAAATACTCGGAGAACGGCAAATACAGCCTTCATTTTTTTAGTTCTCGTCTACCGGCCCCTTTATTAGCACCTCTTCATCTCGTAACCAGGAAGTAGCGTACAAAAAGTGGAAAGAAAAATCTATAATATACAGTTTTCATTTTCTTTCGTCAGTTTCATCCCACTAACCCTAAAAAAAAAAAAAAAAAAAAAAAAATATATCCCCCCCAAACAAAAACTCTGTTGACTGACCAAAAGCAGGACGAAGTAGTTGTCTATGTTGCCCGATTTTCTTTTTCTTTCGTCAGTTTCATCCCATTCAACCAAAAAAACCTCCGACTCGCGAATTGGCTCAAAATTTTCAGAACTAAAGCCAGAGAATATGAAACTGATAACTGAAAATTAAGGTAAAATGTTGTTTTGTCAAAATTTCAATAGGTCATGTAGGTAAATTTCAGGACCCTCTAGAGAGAGAAGAAGTAGAAATAGGTACTTCAAAATACCATCCCAGGACATACTTTAGCCTGTAGACCCATCCCTGAGAGTTTTATTTTCCTAACTTAACCCCTTTCCAATATAGCCAAAAGTAGCTAAAGTACATTACTTCATTAGCTAAAGTACATTACTTCAAACTACTACAAGAAGATACCCAGGATAGCAACATACACCTAGAAGAGACATTAGGTCTAGATAACTGTGAAGAAACATCATTCCCTCTGAACCAGGAAGATTACGTGTTATGCGACCCAATCACCCCGGAAGAAATTGAAGATTCGCTTAATAAAATACGAGGTGATTCAGCTCCCGGACCCGATGGAATTCCTATGAAGATCTTCCAAGCATTTCGGACTGTTCTTTTACCTTTTTTGGTCTCATTATTTAACCTAATAATTTCAAAGAGGAAGTGGCCAATGACCTGGAAAACCTCGGTTATCCTCCAACTTTATAAGAATGGTAATCCCACTACACATAACAACTATAGACCAATAAGCCTCCTAAACAGTGCTGGAAAAGTTCTAAAAAATTATAGATAAAAGGCTGGGACTGTGGATAGAAGAGAAACAAATCTTGGTAGAAAAACAAGGTGGGTTCAGACCAGGCTAGTCTACAGTTGATAAAGATTTTGTTATTAATGCTTTTGTAGAAAAGCACTGCAAAGGTAAAGGAAAATTATATGTGGCTCTAATTGATTTGAAATCAGCATTTAATAGTGTAGATCGGGTTTTTCTGTTGAATGTATTAGTAAATCTAGGCCTACCAGTCTCTTTTTTACAAATTCTATCATCTATGTATTCATTGAATAAAAGTTTTGTAAATTTTGTTAGAAAGGGACTATCTCTGCCTTTTTTATCGGAAAGGGGCGTGCGCCAAGGAAGTACACTCTCGCCAAAATTATTTGCTATGTTTATTAATTATATTGTTACTTATTTCCGACAAAGATGGGCACCTACTCTCCGACTGGGAAATCTGAATATGTCAATGCTACTATTTGCAGACGACATAATATTACTGGCAAAGACAAATAATGATTTACAAACTCTCTTGAATCTCCTTGAAAAATATTTGCAAGAGAAGAAACTGGAGGTGAATGTCACGAAATCCCAAGTCATGATTTTTAGCAAAAAACCCTTGGAATCAGCACCACATTTTTTTTTTGAATGGAAAAATGCTGGAAGTGGTGGAAAAGGCCAAATACTTAGGTTTCATCCTTTGTCAAAATGGAAAATGGACGAGTCATATTACAACAATGGCACAGAAAGGAAGAAATGCATTATTTGGTATATACAGAAGCACACTAACAGCAGAAATAAGTGAACTACGCCTCCACAAACATATATTTAATACTAAAATTATGCCTATCTTACATTATGGATCAGAAATATGGGGGTATTAGCCGTCAAAGCAACTAGATACCCTTCAACTTCAATATTATAAACGAGTTTTTGGCCTACACAATACAACACATAAATAAGTTTTAAAAGGTGATCTTGGTATATTTAACCTGAAATTGAAAAGATATACCCAAATCATCAAATTTTGGTTAAGACTTCTAGAACTTCCCCAGACTAGACTTGCCCGAGCAGCATATGAAGATCTTCTCCTTCAGTGTAACAAAACATCATGGACAGCACAAATCAAGAGGATATTAGATGAGAATGGATTTTCAAGTTCGTGGGAGAAGGGAAAAGGGCCAGAGGATCATGAAAAGTTCTTCAAGGAATTTAGTTCAAGACTTGAAGACCAAGAAGAGCAACTATGGCAAGCAGCTGTGGACAAATCTCCAGAGTCTTGCTTTGTATAGAGAAGTAAAAGAGAATTTTGGTCATGAGTTTTATTTCAAGCTGGGATTGCCCATTAAGTATTTGAGGATTTGGATTCAGATTCGAGCAAATTGTCTTCCGATTTATTCTTAGGTTGCAAGGAAAAAGAGGGAAGGTCCGGAGGTCGGGTGTAGTTGCTTGAGATGTGGGGAAAATGATTATGGGTTGGGCCATTTCCTCCTCCGGTGTAAGCAACTATCTCATTTAAGGGGATTAATTATCCAGGAGGGGGGAGATAGGCTGCCTTGTTAGTTAATGAGGTCTAGGACTCCCCGTTATATTGTGGCAGTAGGAAATTTTGTATTGATGGGAAGGATGTCAAATGAAGTGTAATTTTTCTTTAGTATGTCTTTTTGTATATGGCTTTAGTTGGCTTTTAAATATAGATTATTATTATTATTATAGTACAATTTTACCTGGTTGTAAAAATGTAGGTAAAAAGACTATTTATCCTAAAAGGAAACAATTAAAAATATTTCTCTGACTGGTAAATTGGTCTTTAAAATGTAGGTAAAAGCCTTCTCCCGAACAAAAATTCTTTTGAATAACCAACTTTGATCTAGTTCTGCCACTGGTCTACAGAGTTGTCAACTGCAGACGTATCAAAAGACTGCAAATCAAGGCCCAAAAGAGGGATTTTTGCTCAAAAAGAGTGCGAGTCAAACATTTTGACTGCCGGCTGCCGCCGCGCGCTTAGCCCCTCTCACTGTTCTGATCACTATTTTATTTAGCAAAATCCCTTGATATGGCTTAAATTTATACTGAAATAGCAGGAATTTCATTTTCAAAAACTAAAGCCAATGAAAAGGAGTTTGAAACCCACAAGTGAAGTAAAACAGTTTTTGTCAGAATTAATACGGGTTCAGACCTGTATAGAAAATATGCTTGGCTTTCACCCTCTGCAAAACCTGTCATGTATGCAATATTCTAAGGCCAAGAAATAAAAAGAGGGTAGACATAATGACTCATCAACAACTTTCCAGGTTTTAATTTTGGCCTTACATTCATTTCTGAAAGTGTCCCTAACTCTACTACTTTCCAAGATAGCAAGAAGTCCCTGAAGTATAATTCTATCCCATATTTTCAAATGTACCCTTTTCTGTCATTTTGATAGTATGGGCCCCATCTAAACAAATTCTTCGGCCCCTGGCTGGTTAGATTTTTATTTCAGAAAAAAATGGCTATCACGAGCCGAGATGGGCTATTCGTACTTTAAAATGGTGCATAGGCCTAAAGTCTTTGCAGAATTAGTTTGAAAGTAGACTTTGAAAAGTTACTGCATACTCACTTTTCCTTTTCCAAGAAGAATGCTTGCGCCAAATAACTTTTGACTTCTATTATTAAATTTGAATTTTCACTTTCCACGTTCCCACTTGTTAATTTGGTTTTGATTTGATCTACTTATTTTTCAATGGTTGCTCGAAATGCTGGAAAGGTGACTGGAGGACTGGGGGAAGGCACAGGCAGAGATAACAGAGATCAGACTGGCTATCAGTTGTATCTTTTGCACTCAAATAATTTAATCTGAAGTTTTTATTTCGCTAGCACTTTTTCTAACATCGTTTTGTAAAAGAGTGCAAAAGAGGAATTGAGTTGAAACTGGCGCTAGTGTTAGTAAAAAACTATAACGCCATCTAGCGTTTAGCTTGGTATTTTTTAAGCTTTGTAGTTGTTTTTTGGTCATGAACTGAGACCAGACACTTATTACTTCACTAATTTTACCAGCTACACAAATTAATTATTCTTATTATTAAACTGAAAAAATGACAAGTGTTACCAAACGTTACATGGCGTTCAGGATTTTTTGTCGACACTAGCGCCAGTTCCTAATCTTGTTGGTTACCCATACTCTTTGGTGTAGACGAAAGCCCTTGTTCTAACAGATGCCAAACGCCAGTAAAATCCCATTGACATGCCCAGGATTATTTAGTTTTCCCAAGGAAAGAATGTGTAGAGATCGTGTCAACCACGGAACCTAAGATCTTTATTAGAAGGCCAAAGCAGAAACATTAAATAAGTTAGCATAGAAGAGCGGGAGTAAGATGGTACGTTCTTGCATATCCAACAATCTATGGCAGTGATTACCAGCGTTGCCAGCACTTTGAGATAAACTGTACCACTTTTCTGACCAAATTGCACCATAAAGGATTTTCGTGGCAATATTATTGCTTTGTACGTCAGTTTTCATTTAACCGACAAAAGTACTAGAATACCCTGAAAAGCAAGTAATTTTTTTTTTTGGCTTACATTTTCACCCTCTGTTAGAAACCGACTTTAAGAGCTGTTTCCTCGTGTGATGACTAGTTTGAAATTCGTGGAGATTTCTTCTTGTGTCGATTTTGTGTTCGACAAAACTTTCCTTTTCTTGTGCGTATACCCCTAAGAACTGACTGGAGGAAAAGTTCAAAAAAGTGAAACTTAACCTAGCGAATGCAATCAAAATGTACCAGAAACTTTGGATTTTACCATAACATATCCGAATCTACCGTGTTGTGCCAGGATCTATAATTTGTACCAAAAACACCACAATTTTACCATGTTGGCAATGCTAACGATATCCTGTAACACGCGTATTAGAGATGGCGCGCACATTAATTTTGGATGAAAAGCATCGGCAATATGTCGAGCACAAAAATGTGTTCAAAATTCTAACCCCCTGATTCTGTTGAGCTGAAAAATAAAGGTAATAAAAATTTCCCTTCTCGAGGTCCTGGACACTGTATGTGCCACAACACCTAAGGTAAATTAAGAGTTTTAAAATTTTGACAGGTTGGGCTCAAAAGATTTGCGATCACTGACCCCTGGTATGGGGATGATAATAAACGGCGCACATAGACGGCTTAAGTTTGTACTATTTGATTTCTTTAGTGTTTTAAGGTGTTTGGTGTATTGACGAAAACGATTTTTCTCATTACTTTTTCAGGCAGTGGAAACATTTTCCCAAGGGATATCTCCTAATGTCTTGGCAGAATCTTGTCGGAGCCCTTATAAAGAGATGGTTCCTAATAATTTTGGTGATGGTAATAGACATTGGAACAACCACCCAGTAAGCCAGTCCCCAAGATTGCCGATTAGAGAAGATAATATTACTCTCGATCTTGATTCCATCCAGGTAAGAAGTCATCATTTAGCACCCAACTAAATTTCTTCAAAGGAGAAATAAATTGAATATTTGTCCAGTTAGCAATTTAACTGATTAAACACCACCCCCCCCCTAAAGAAAAAATCAAATTGAGTTCGACTTTCGCCTAAGAAAATTTCAAAGTAATTATTTTCGCTAATGTTTCGTGGATTTGTTCAATTGCAAGAAATCTATACTTTCTTCCCTATTAAAAATCTGTACAATATATACTTTTTTCTTCCCTGCGGCCTTAAAAATCTATACAATCTATACTTTTTTTCTTCCCTGCGGCATTAAAAATCTATACATCTATACTTTTTTTCTTCCCTGCGGCCTTAAAAATCCATACATTTATAAATTTTTTCTTCCCTGCGGCCTTAAAAATCTATACAATCTATACTTTTTTTTTCCATGCGGCCTTAAAAATCTATGCAATCTATACTTTTTTTCTTCCCTGCGGCCTTAAAAATCTATAAAATCTATACTTTTTTCTTCCCTGCGACCTTAAAAATCCATACAATCTATACTTTTTTTCTTCCCTGCGGCCTTAAAAATCTATACAATCTATACATTTTTTCTTCCCTGCGGCCTTAAAAATCTATACAATCTATACTTTTTTTCTTCCCTGCGGCCTTAAAAATCTATACAATCTATACTTTTTTTTCTTCCCTGCGGCCTTAAAAATCTATACATCTATACTTTTTTTCTTCCCTGCGGCCTTAAAAATCCATACATTTATACTTTTTTTCTTCCCTGCGGCCTTAAAAATCTATACAATCTATACTTTTTTTTTCCATGTGACCTTAAAAATCTATTCAATCTATACATTTTTTCTTCCCTGCGGCCTTAAAAATCTATACAATCTATACTTTTTTCTTCCCTGCGACCTTAAAAATCCATACAATCTATACATTTTTTCTTCCCTACGGTCTTAAAAATCTATACAATCTATACTTCTTTTCTTCCCTGCGACCTTAAAAATCTATGCAATCTATACTTTTTTTCTTCCCTGCGGCCTTAAAAATCTATACAATCTATACTTTTTTCTTCCCTGCGACCTTAAAAATCCATACAATCTATACATTTTTTCTTCCCTGCGGCCTTAAAAATATATACAATCTATACATTTTTTCTTCCCTAAGGTTTTAAAATAATGCCCACATTCATGTTTCTCTTAAGAGGAATATAATTAGAGATGTCGTAAATATATTTCTTTGTAGTAAAATGATGACTTGGAAAATTTTCCTTCGGGTGGGGGGGGGATAGCACTAACACTAAAGGCGTCTCATTTTTTTTCAGTTTAGGAGCGATTTTAAGGATTAAGAAAGATTTGTGTCGTATTTTATATTAACAGATTGGAAAACTGTACTACAAGAAGAGTCTTAAGAGGCGGAATTAATTAGATCCATCCGAAATGCTGAAACATTTTCAGAAATGAGAAAAAATTTACCTTTATCAACGGTTTTGCAGATCATGAGGCAGCGTTGCAAGCTGATCCATATTGTTAAATGCTATGATTAACACTAAACTACACACTCAGTAATAAATTTTGTATTTTGCCAGTATCTGTGGCAACTCTGGTCTGTGCTGACGAAGAAAAAAAAATACAGTTTGATGCATCCTCTAGAATCATGATGCTCTGAAACTTGGGTGTACTCTGTGTCCCTGATGTTCGAGGTGTTCCAATCCAGCTATCTTTTCCTAAATAATTTTTCAAAATATGGAATTTATCTCGATTTAGATCAGGCCTTCTGCAAAATGCTTACACGGTATCAAATGTCGGATAAAGTAAATCGATTTTCAACTGATCACCCAAATTAATCCTGATTACCAGGTCCAGCCAAAATAATTTTCGCGGGGGGGGGCATGTGTTATCAGGCAGCTGTTTTCACCAAAATTAAAATGGTAGTTTTTTGCATGTTTGTATTTAATAAAAAAAATTTCTTGTTTTCCGGGGGAGAGGGGGCTCTTTTCTGGAGGAATCTGGGGAAGGTAAACAGGAAGGGGATGCGAAAGCACAGGATGGCTGGCCCATAACCACCCGTTGCACTTCCAGACTGAAGGACCTTGAGACGGAGATCAGCACCGCCGGTTCAAACCTTAAGGGTCTAGTGCCGCATCTTTTTTTGCCTCCTTTTGGCGTTGAGCCAGGATTAAGCATTTACTAAAGAAAATACCCATCTTTTGATCTTATATGATTGTCAAGGTTCCTACTCTCAGCAGCTCTACCAGTGTCGTCGATTTAGGGGTGGGGGGCATTTACTCCTAAGATTATTCCCTCCCCCCTAGATTTTGGAAAAAGATGTGGTCTTTTTTATTGTCATTGATAAATGGCATTTTTGGTATTTTCGGTTAAAAAAAAAAAAAAAAAAAAAAAAAAAAAAAAAAAAAAGAAAAAAAAAAAAAAAAAAAACGTAGATTTTGAAAAGTACATTTTTGCCCCCGCCCCTAAATTTCTGTGAATTGGTGCCACTGGCCTCTGCCAGCTTCATTCCTTCATTCTGAGCCAGGGTGGTTTCTTTTATTCAGTGACTAAACTTGTACAATATTATTTCACAAACTAGTCTACAAAAAATAGAGCGCAAAACATCAGAAATCTTGAGGAAAAACAAAAAGCCCAAAGAAACCAATAAAACAAGAAGCATGCAAAATTCACTAAAGGAGGTAGATAAAGAAGAAAAGAAAGAAAAAACTAAAAGAGAAGAAAAAAGATAGAAAAAGTTTACAGAAATATCATAGCGAGTATAGCGAGGCTGCATGCAAAACGTGTTAACTGTTATTATTCTGCATATTATGCAGCAAGAATTGTTTTACTAACATGGGTACTTGCTGTTGTCGATACATCATACAAGTACATAATTTTTCTTTTATCCAGAATATACTCTCTTTTTAGATTCCCCCCCCCACACACACACTTTCTGAAACTATGTGAATTTTCTTCTAATAATTCAATCTTGACTGGTAATTACAGACTTAATGACATATTTGAAAGCAGCGTAAGAATAATATTCTTTTACCACATACATTGTTTTCAAACTTCCATCTTTATGAGTTTTGCCTATTAGGGACAAGACTCTTTACTTACGATTCATTGACCATGAAACGGTGTGAAAAAAAAGAAAAAAAAACTTAGGAAAAGTATAAATTTTTTTACATTATCTTCAAATGACAGACGAATAGTGTGGGATTGCTATAAAAGATACATCTAATCTTTTTTTTTATTAGAAAAATTATTGAAAATTTTTTATTAGAAAAATATTAGAAAAATTATTGGCTGTTCTCCAAGTTTTTGTGGTTCATGGTTTCAATGGTTTTCTCACCGCTTTTGTATAAAATTTATGATGCGCTTAGTCTTCTATATTTCTTCCACGTGGTTAACATATGGCGTTCAGGCTATTAAGAAAAGGCAAAATACAAATAAATTTTAATTTTTTTGCTAATGTGATACCGTAATCTGAATGGATACTTTAATGAATCTAATTCAGTTGTGGTGACATCAAATCTGGTGTTAAAATTAGGGCACCTCTTTGCGGTAATTAAATATTTTTATAACCCCCCCCCCCCCCCCCCACACACACACACACACACATACAACAAACACAGCATATATGAGAATCAATATTTGCTATGGCTGTTAAAAACAAATATACACATTCTATATTAGAATTTTACTTCTTCATTTAGGTAAGGTGAATGGTATATATAAAAAAGAGCATAATATTAAATTCTGAGTTTTGGACAGTGGTGTCAGTTCACGAAAACCTAGGGAGGGCGCAATATATATTTTCACCCTCTGGAGGGGGAAGTAAAAAATTTTTTCAATTGAAAGACCACTAAAGTGTTGTTCAGTGAATACCCCAAAATAGTCATACTTCAAATTAAGGGGTGACATGTCCCCCCCCACCAATTGAAGCCGCTGTTTTAAAAAGCCAAAATTTGTAATTAGTAGCCCTGATGGACAAGAATTTTATTTTTTGTATTCATTAAAAAGGGAAGCTTTTCCACCAAGAATTAATATGGTACTAGTAATCTTAAGGGGTGCTTAAAGAATTTAATTCAGTTAGGGATACCATTAATCCGGTTTTTAAGGTTGCAACATTTCTTAATGTTAACTAAATATTGTTGCACTCCGGCCCCCCGCCACCACAAATACTTTAAACATAAATAGACGCCATTGGCATTTTGGAAAGCCCAAATATAAAAATTTATAGCACTGATCGGAAAATTTTGTATTTTTCTTATTAAAAAAGATAAATGAATCTTTTCAACCAAGAATAGAGAGCGATATTAAAATTTATAATGATTAGAAATTAACTCATGATTAGAAATTAACAAAACAAACACAAATTACTATGGACGAAGAAATAAAACCGAGAACATGCACAAATTACAATCAAATATGTAGATATCCAACCATCCAAATAAAACTTCCAGTTTTTATTGATTGGATTATTTGAATTTGAATCTGTTGCCAGAAAACAAGATACAAACGGTAAAGCAAATAAAATCCAGAATACAAATTCAATATTATATCAAATTAGTTCTCCCAATTCTACAGTAGACTCACTAACTCAAAAATTAATTGATTAAATCCAATATTGACTAATTCAATCTCCCGGTGCAACACGTATGATATTAAAAAAACGGTACTTTCACATTAGATGGGCCTCTCTAAAGAAGTCATTTAAGAAATGCTAGATCCTACAGTCAAAGGGGCGTTGAAAAACCCGTTTTGATTCAAGATGATTCAAGACACCGCTGAGAGAAATACTTTGTCTAGCGTAGTTTTAATTGCATATACGATATTAAACTCTGTTTTTTTTGTTGTTTTTTTATGGGGGAAAAGGTACCTAGGCTAGGTTAGGTTACGTATATAATATATGCAATGCTTTGACCCCCCCCCCCGATTATGTAAATGTATAGCCCAAATTTGTTTCTAAACTATTATATAGTCATCCTATTTTATTTCATTAGCATTAACCAAACATGACTTTTTAGAGAGGCCCATATAATGTGAAAGTACCATTTGATCTTAAGTTCGTGGGTTCTAGTCTTATCCTTTTACTTTAGAGAGGGGGGAGGATTTTTAGAGAGGCCCATATAATGTGAAAGTACCATTTGATCTTAAGTTCGTGGGTTCTTGTCTTATCCTTTTACTGAGACCTGACTTTTTAGAGAGGCCCATATAATGTGAAAGTACCATTTGATCTTAAGTTCGTGGGTTCTAGTCTTATCCTTTTACTTTAGAGAGGGGGGAGGATTTTTAGAGAGGCCCATATAATGTGAAAGTACCATTTGATCTTAAGTTCGTGGTTTCTAGTCTTATCCTTTTACTGAGACCTGACTTTTTAGAGAGGCTCATCTAATGCGAAAGTACCAAAAAAACACACTGGAACTGGTGAATTAGATAAATGGCATTAGGAGAACTGTGGAAAATGAAGCAATATGAGTTATTTTAACTTCTTAATTAAATAACTCATATGGCTTTTACTCGTAGTCTTTTACTCGTCTATAAGGAAGTCCCAATTATCCATATTAAAACTCCCTTATCCTATTTCAAAACTTTCTAGGATCATCTAGGGAAATAACATTATATACTAGCTTACCTGTCGCGCGTTGCTGCAATCTCAGAAACAAAGAACCAGGGAAAATTCTTCACCTCGAAAAATCTCCATCCCCCTCTGGAAAATTCCCTTTAGTATGAAGTTTCTTATTGCTATAGAATAATGAGATGTAGATCCTACTACCCCACGAAGCGCCTGATACATGTTTATAAAAGAATTCTCAAAAGGGAATACCAAGACAAAAGCTATAAATAGGAAGAAAAATTTGTATATAAAACAACATGCAAACATTAAAACTGGTCGTCCTTCAAGACAGACAGGGTTGCCAAAAGCCTGATTGGCTTTTACTCCCGATTCGACCTCCGTGTACGTTTTCTTCGTGTGAGAGAGATATATTATAACAACAACCACCGATTAAAGGCCACACGAGGAGTAAAAAACTTGTTCGAAGGGGTGGAGTCCTATGCTAATTCCCTATCAGTCTTCTGGAATCTATGGAGGGGATACTACTTTCATCCCATAAAAACTATCTTATGGTAAAATAGCCAGGTTCGAAATATACAAGCCTATTTGCAGATACTCTCAATAGTGTATGAAATGAGTAAGATGACACTGAAAGCAAAGAATGAGCTGAAAATTAAACTTAGACCGATTTATTTCAACTTGCCTTAAGACTCAGAAATTAAGGAGAGCCAATAAGAGTGGAAACTGGTGCTAGTGTCTAAAATAAAAATCACCAACTCCATCTAGAGTTTGTCAACTTTGTTTAGCCCAAGACTGATACATACTTGTCTTTTCAGGGACTTCAAAATAATAGGGAAGGGTAAAGAAAGCAGGGTACTCCTGTACTAAATGGACTTTTATATACTGTAATGGAAACCAGTCACGAAAAACCCATTTTTGACAGGATAATTCAAGACACCGCTATAGGGTAATACAATGTATAGCGTGGTTTTCATTGTACGATATTTAAACTGTTGTTTTTGGGGGTTTAGGGGGGAAGGTACCTAGGTTAGGTTAGGTTACGTAATAATATATGCTATGCTTTACAACCCCCCCCCCCCCGCACACACACATCCCCCCCCCCTAATGTACAAATATATAGCCCAAATTTGTTTCTAAACTATTATATATCTATCCTATTTTATTTTATTAGTATTAACCAAACTAGCACTATATAAAAGAGTCCGTTTAGTACAGGAGTACCGAAAGCAGAATTCTGTCCCAGCAGGCCTCCTATCTTAAAGTCAACTAACTTCTTAAGCTACCTGTATTTTCCCTAGTTGACCTAGGCACACTTTGTGCAGACTGAATTGTCACTTAAAATAATTCTTCACAGCGAAATTTTCTTTGAAATGTTCTAATTGTTTTAAGTACAAAGAACATTAAAATGAAAATATTGTGTGCCTCTTCGGCCAATTTTTGGGTCTGTTCATAACTACAACTGCTATTTTCTAAGATTTTCCCTTTGGTTGTTTGAAAATTATGTAAGTTTTTAGAGCAGCACCACATCTTGTCAGTGCTGCCAATTTTAGGCGTGAAAATAAAGAAGTAAAACTAATCAGTTAAATCTAGCAGTGTTTTTAACAGAAAAAAAAATAACGTTTTGTTGACCCCCAAAGATAACTACACCCTCAGAGGAAAGTTAAACGTCCGTAAGCTGGTTGGTGCCATATGTTTTTTGCTGATTGTGACCCCAAGTTTCTTTTTTGCATTTGACGCCATCTACTACCAAAAACTGCATATGGTCTTTAATTAAAAATGTAATTCTCGGTTTTTTTCTTGTTTTTCAGAATATACGTGGTTGTATAAGTTTCCATTTAACCAGTTCAAACAGTCATAATTTCATTTCAATTGTATTTCCTTGGTACACTAATGAATTTGCCAGACATTACAGAACTGGTGATGCCAGTAGTTTTTAATCCCTTATTCCATCTTTCATTCCTCTTTCTCAATCCTTTAATCTTTAATTCTCTCTCTTAAACCTGTGAAGATTCACTTCTTTATAAAATTTCCATTTAGTTTGCTCCGCGCTTTCAATAAAGGTGATGGTTATTCGATTTTTCGACAAAGTATTAATTTCACCTGAAAAAGGTCTAACGCAGTCTAGAGACACAGGTTTTTTTTTTATAGCCTAAAAAAATTATAATAAATAGGCTATAAAACATTTATAATAAATAAGCTTATTGACGTTGACTCCTCATATTTTGTCTTACGAAAAAAAAAATTCAAAGAGGAGAAATATTTCCAAATGGGACATATTATTTACAGCAGCAAGAGCTACTCATTACTTCATTTACAATTGACTGTTTGAATGGGATTTTTTTTATTATTTTCACCATATTCTCACAGTTACAATGTGAAGGTAGTTTTCTTAATTTTATGATTTTGTACCTCACTCTTTATTTAGTCTTTGCTAGAGTCTGCGAAAGTTCAGAGACTGTGGTGTATGGGAAAAAGAGGATACAACTTTTTGTTTGTTTCCTGGTTTCAAATAAACTACAAGAATATAGTTCCAGCAAAGTCACCTTTAAGATTTGAATAGTAATTTTTTGCCGATTTTCTGGTGTATAAAAAATCTGGTGTTTTCTGGTATATATAAAATATAGGCTATATATATATATTTAAGATAGTATATATATAAGATTTTTTATATGTTTTAAGATATATATATATATATATATATATATATATATATATATATATATATATATATATATATATATATATATATATATATATATATATATATATATATATATATATATATATATATATATATATATATATATATATATATATATATATATATAGATTATGAAACTTTCGAGTTCGAGTTTTTTGTGTTTTTTTAGGTAAAACATGCCAATCAAGTTAATATTCAATGCTAAGTTGATATTACAGAGATATCTCTTCCGAATGCCTGAATCTATGTATGATCAACTGTGACAAAGCTCTTAATTTTTTTTTTTTTAACATCAATCATTTTTCAACGTTGCCTATGGCTCAAGAAGCGCAAAACAAGAAGCACAATTAAGAGGTTTAATATAACGAGCTTTGAAAATGAGAAGTTTAATATAGCGCAAAATAGTAGGGAGAGGGAGATTGTATTTTAGAAGTTCAACTAAAAAGTTTACCAAATTTAATTGGGAAAATATTTCAATCGGCATGAATTTCCATTGTTTAATGTGTTTTGTACATAGAAATACATAAATTGTCGACAAAAATGCCTGGTTCGACAATTGTGATGGCTATTTGATTTTTTGAACCTCTTTCTTTGAGCCCATATAACCAATTTCAACAAACGAGATTTCATTTTAAATGTCCTTGGTGGTCTAATGGATTTGCCAGACGCTACAGAGCTGGCAGCGCTAGTAGTTTTTAATCCGTTTCTTCCGTCTTTTCTTCATCTTCTATTAATCCTTTCTTCCTTTGTTTAAACTCTAAACATCCACTTCGTGTAAGTTTTCCATTCTTTTTACTCCACGCTTTCAACAACCGAGATCGTTATTCGATTTTTTCATACAGTTCCAATTTTCCAATCTCACTCGACAGAGAACTACCGGTACCGCAGTCGCAGTCGTCTAAGAAAGCTGATGAAGTAAAAACTCAATAGGGACGCTAATTTTTTTTTATATTTCAAAAAATAGAATTATTGAACCGGACTCGTTTGATATTTTGTCTTACAAAATTGAAAATTCAAAGTGGTGATATATTTCCTAATGGGATATATTATTTGCAGCAGAGAAGTCTTACTCGTTAATTCATTTACAGTCGAATGTTTAAATGAGATTCTTTTATAGTTTTCTTTTCAGTCACGTTCTCACAGTCACTGTGTGAAGGTAGTTTCATTAGTTATTGGATTTTGTTACACGTTTATTAAGGTTGTTTTGTACTCTGGTTTTAGTTCTTTTAGTTTTTATCCTGTCTTTCTTTTTTTATTTATTCGATCTTTTTCTTCCCCTGAAGGCGGCGGAGCAGAGATCTCTGACGAAGTGTTTGTGTTTTTCTTGGGTTATTAGTTTACATTCCTCTGTTTTGCTTCACTATTGGATTCATTCGTTTTTTTAGGGGAGGGGGGGGTGATGCTCACTGAGAAGCTGAATAAGCTTAAATTCCACATTGTACCTTACTTTGTAGACAGATGTGTATTTTTATGATTGGCATTAACTTCTTTAGGACCATTTTCTAAAAAATTAGGGGTAGAATTCTTGCAACATATCTATGTGTGCGAAGGGGAGAGCGGTTGTCTTTCCAATTATACGGAGTAAAAAAATCCGTAATTATTCTGAATTAGTAGTGTTTAGAAAGTCTTGTTACGAAAGTGTATGTATGAAGCGTTTTTTAGTAAATACAGTCGGAAATAAAATCGTATTCAACGTGCAAATTAATGTTCTCAACTTTAAAAACATTGGAAAAAAAATTCTTTTCTATTAATTTAGTTTTTGAAAGACAAACTTACTATTTTGCGTGCCTT
Organism: Artemia sp. Qi Xiang Cuo; assembly: GCF_049724085.1. Classification (NCBI taxonomy): domain Eukaryota; kingdom Metazoa; phylum Arthropoda; class Branchiopoda; order Anostraca; family Artemiidae; genus Artemia; species Artemia sp. Qi Xiang Cuo. The sequence continues at coordinate 10,470,776 of NC_142801.1, forward strand.
TCAACGATCTTTCAAATATACTATGTGCTTACCGTCCTAAATTCCATTTTGAACCCTTAAAGGGGCCCTTCAAAGTTACCCCCTAGTCCATTGAGTTTTTTTTTTTTTTTGTAATAGAATTATGGTAGAAATTTTCCATCAATGCTAAGTTGATCTTAGACGGATATCTGTTCCGAATACAGGAATCTATTATAGTCAGTTACGACGAAGTTCTTACAATCAATCAAGAGGATTCAAATATAGCGCAAAGATTTGGAGTGCAATCAAGAAGTTTACCACATTTAATTCTAGAAAAAAAAAACAACAACATATAAATCTGCATAAATTCGCGCTATTTTATGTATATTATGTATAAAAATACGAAAATTTGCAAAAAAATCGCAGTTTCGGCTACCTTGTCGCAGATTATTGCGGAAATTGCACTGAGTTTGTAGATTTCGCATTTGGTGGTAACTCAGCTTAAATTTATGTTAAGCGCGTAGGCTATGATACTAGGAGAGACAAAAATGGTTCATGATCCAAGTGATTTTCTTCTTTGTCATGAGGTCTTCTTTGTTATGTACCTAAGGGCATTCCTCAAAATATTAAAAAGAAGATTCCCCTTTGCTAGAACTTTCATAGCAAAGTTTTGTTAAAACTACTTGAAAAGAACGCAAAAATATAGATGTCTCCAATTAAAGCTCGCTTATCAGGTTTGGTTTTCTTTCATATCACCCTCCCTGCAAGCTAGCTCCCTGCTCCCTGCAAACAATGGTATAATAGAAAAATAATATTTGTGGGAAAATCCAGATCATTATTGATTTTTCATCTCCTAGAAGAGCTCTTAGATGCAGCTAATAATATGAATAGATTCCTTTTCTCAGCAGTACATAGCCTCCCCCCCCCCCTTTCTGATGAGTTCTTATTGTTTAAGGTCTCTCGACACTCCTTTTATTTCATCTTTAGACAGAGAAACAAAAATTAGAACATAAATAGTGCAGCACTTGTCCACTGGACACCTCGGTTGAACTAATTAAAGCCCTTTTTCACGGTCTTTCAAAACCTTCGTCCTTAATTTTCAATGAAATTACCTCTACTGGTAAGCTCCCAAATTGTTGAACAGACTCCCATTTTCTCCAAATTATATTATACCTCTTACCTGAGTGATTGCTAGTAAATACAATCCCGATTGATTACCTTACGCAATTTGGAAATCCACGTTCTATGTCCACCAAACACTATCTTCTTCACATTATGGAAACAGTATGTAATAAACTTAATAGCAGTACGTAATAAATCTAATGCCTGGCTCAACCTTATAGCATAAAACGCAACAAGAGGTAAAACAATAGGGAATTTATTTAGAATAGAAAACAATTCTTACTTGATAATATGCAGAATAATTGTACCTAACACATTTTGCATGCAGACCCGCTATACTCCACCCCGTCCCCCTAGTATGCAAATATATAGCCCAAATTGGCTTCTAAAACCTTATATTTTCATCATATTTTGTGATATTTCATTAGAATTAGTCAGAGAAACAGGTTCTACTTAGGTGAAAAACTTAACATAGGTGCTAGAACATATAAGTACCCAACACTTGTTTCGCGGACAGACTGAAGAATCTGCTGTGTTCCGGGCTCAAAATATCCCAGTATTCCGAACCCTTACGTTACCAAAAAAAAAAAAAAAAAAAATATATCATTTTTCCCTTGTTTAACCCCTCCTTATGTATTATTGACCGTTTACTTTCTTTATAAACTCTAATAGTTTTCATTGCTTTTAATCTTTTGACATATTGACTTATCTATCCGTTATTTGTACCAATCTTATCATATTTGTTTTTTTGCCGTGTATGTTTTTAAGCTTGACTCTTAGAATTCGGCCCATCTGGCCTTGTGATGCTAATGTTTTTTGGAAATAAATCTTATCTTATGTCTATCATAATGCGAACTTACTTTTTTTTAGGACTTTTCGTCTGACCTTCTTGAATTTCTAAACAACACATCTGTCCTACCAGAGCTTAATTTTAGCACAGATTTTGATTTTTCTGTTGTAAGAGATGATTTAGACGCCATGGAACGCTGTCTATATGTCCGCTCGAATCCAGGATCGGATTTCACTGCGTCTAGCAGCTCAGTATGCAGTTCAGCTTCTCAGAGTCCCCCTACACCAAGGCATATTTTTCCAAGCAACATTAGGAGTGATGACAGAGGAAGTTTTTATAGTGATAGTGAGTCTAGCGAAATGTCAGTGCAGGTTGTGCCCAATGTTCCGTATGATAGATCAGATGATGAGCGGAATCTGATGTCAAATTTGGAACGTAGTGATTGCTCGAATTCAAACTCACCTGTAATGGCCCTCAATGAGCTTTATTCTCCTAGTGCTCGATTTTTGAGCAGCCCTTTGAGTACTCATATGGGACAGCTCACTGTGAATACTCATGACGTTGAGCTAAAGTCGCAAAAAAAGACAATGATCTCTGCTCAGCCTAATGATCTGTCCGTTGGTGTCTCTCAACCTCTTCACGTGAACTATAACAATTTTATGTGTGTGGATGATAATATGACTGGGAGGCGTGGTGTTTCTCCTGAATTGAAACAGCAGCCTGCTGTGAAGTCGCACCGTCGTGATAATACAAATTCTTTTCCACCGAAGAAACCTATTAATCCTGCGGATAAGCAAACCACAGAGGCTTGTATATCTGAAGAGAAACAAAAGAGTATTTATCCCTTTGAGTACCGTTCTGCTAGGGAGGAAATATTGGCCATACTTGACCCAACAAAGAAGGAAGAATTTGTGAAACATGTAGCCAAACTTCCAGAACAGGATCTCCTTCAAATCGACGACGATGGAGATACGTAAGACATTCTCTTTTCCATTTTTCTTTCTTTCTTTTCATGAATATGACTAAAGCGCGTGATGATCAAAGTTGGAGAGAATTTATAATTTCCCGTCTATCGAGGGTAACCTTTGTCGCTGAAAGTTGCATTTACCATATCATTATAGTTCAAATTTATTTTAAACTGCTAGAGATTTGTTGTCTTAGTCCTACTAGGGTTGATTGAATAACAAACCTGAATGAACGATGAACCCTTTGCATCCGTCTCGTTGTATTTGATATTTCTGCTTAAGCCATCTCAAGATTTTCATAAATATTTTGAGTCATCTTAAAGCCTTATCCGAAGGGTCGCTCTCTTAGAAATCATATGCAACAGATGGCGCGTGCCAAGCGGGGCGAAACTGTGCCAGGCGTTTTTGTAAGCATAAAAAGCTTTTTAGGGAATATGCCAAGAGTGGTCTAACTGAGTGCCACTGAGTGGCGTTTTGGGATATATGTAATGTGGCGCGAACTCAATGCCATCTCGGGCTTTCTGTATGTTAGTATTGAATGTTCGGCTTTTCTCTGACCCCCTTTTAGTCTGTCTTGGTTCATTGCGTGTCGGACGACACTTTTTTTCTGTTTAACGAAACTCATATGCAGGGCTATATTCAGGATTTTTGTTTGGGGGGGGGAGGACGATTAAAAAAACTTTAAAAAACGCAGCAAAATGTATTTATATGCATTTTTGTCACGGTTTTACGAGTCGGACAAATATTTCAGGGAGGGAAAGGGGTTCAAACCCCCTATTCCCTTGGATACTGCCTTGTTCATATGGCTAGTTATGGGTTAATGGCTTCCAATCTTTTGCCCTGAGATCCCACGATTCTTGCAGTATTTATGCACCCTCTCCTGTAATTTTCACACAATAAAGTTTATATAGTTTTTTTTGGCTGTTCCGACGATTTATAACCCCCCCCCCCCCCCCCCGAAATGAATTCTAAAGCACATGTTGTTTTTTTCTAGGGACTTTACCAAGCTACGTGCTCCACTGATTTATTATTGAGTTGGCCTATGCTAAATACGACTTTGACTTTATTAAATATAAAGACACAAATGAAACACAACTCCAGGACTGATCAATGATCTCTAGGGCCTAAATGTAGCCCCTGGAGAACTCGAGTATTCATATAAATATTATCACTGATTATTGACAAAACAACAAAGTGTTAAACGTTGAAAGAGAAAAAAAAAATACTGCAAAAGGGCACTGTACACTACATAAAAAAGAGAGAATCCTCATAAACACTGCACGAAAAGAGTTAAGCAAGAGAAAGATCCTCCAGGGCCAGTGATGGTGCTCTGGGCGTTTAATCGACGTTTCAGCTGCTTGGTCTTTGTTATGGGGACAGGTAGCAAGCCTGTCGCCAGATCGGGTCCAGAATTGTATTTGGGGGGAGGGGTAAACAAAAGAAAACTTTAAAAAATTCCTCAAAAATTTGTTTGTGTGCATTTTAGTTACGTTTTTACGAGTCGGAAACATATTTCGGGTGGGGAGGTCAACCCTCCTGGATACGGTCTTGCCTATCGCCCAGCTTTACGGCGACGGGAATCGAACCCTTGGCCTGTATTGCTTAGCAGAGAATCAATCCTCTGTGCTACATCAGGGCTTACGAAATACAAGCAAGAATTATTTCATTTTTTAGTTTTTTGTTTATCACACTTCTGGAATAAATAGACTCAGGAGTTGGAGCAATACAATGTCAAGCAACTGTAAGCTCTTGTCGGAGGACATTTTCTGGATGCCCATAAGATGATCATTTTGTGGCCATAAGTCATAAAATCCAGAAAAACCCATAAAATATTCTTGGATCCAAAAGTGCACTTTTTAGAGAATCGTTGCGAAGCCTTAGTGATTAACTTTATTCTCAGGAGCAGACATATACCTGTATTCGTTCCAGGGGGCGGACCAGCTTTGGGAAAATGCCAAAAATAGGTAAATTACGTGGAAAATATTGTAGCAATCGGGATTTCTCAAATATTCGGGGTATGGTGCTTGTGGCCAAAAGTTCCTCCCTACTTACGTGCCTGTAACGGAATGTATAGTATTTATTTTGGATATTGAGCTTCTCAGGTACCAAGTTGGTTTACTGCTTAAAACAATGACGAGAAAGGTGGGAAAACAACTGCGTAATAAAACTAGAAAAAAAAACCCAGTGATTTTATCCGTTTGAATGTGCTATGACAACATTCGAGATATCTATTTATTACCATTTTGTGATTAAATAATGAATCAGAAGCCTTTTTTGGGCCCATCCCACTTGTTTTTATCGTGACGATAAATTTCTAAGTAAAGCTTATGCATTCTGTTCGTTTGGCAAATGTGGATCTGGAAATTTGGCTTCGTTCCTACATTTTTTTTTTATTGAAATGTCGGTCCCGACGGGGAATTCTAAATGGCTTTCCAGCATACTTTGGTTCTTGAATATTGCATCACAGTAAGCTATTAAATATAAACACGTGACATAAAAATTACTTAACAGGTTTGCAAAACGTTGAATGGTTAATTTTTTTTTTTTGAACCCGAGACAAACTAATGAAGAGGAAATGACATTTAACTTATTCTTCCTTGCACTCAGGACAGGCGTAAAGGGAAATCTTCAAGATTAACGAGAAGGATTATTATCCTCCAAGAAAATAAGAAAACTGATTTAAAGCTATAGGATTTATCGCTATTTCATACACTATCCACTGTAGACTACTCCTATTCTTCTGTCAAAATTTTGTTATCACAATCTAAAGAGGGGAAATGATACTTACCTTATTCGTACCTTGCATTCAAGGCAGGGGAAGGGGGGGGGGATCTCCGATATTGGTGTGAACGATTTCTGCCCTCTCAGGAAATAGAAAACTAATTTAAAACTGCACCTTTTTTCGCTATTTCAGACATTAACCCCTGAATACCATTCTTTTTAACCCCTTACGTAATAAGGTAATAATTTTAGCTAAGCACATCTATCTTCTTCTCGCATATTATTCTGATGCCTAGATGACGAGGGGCTCCTAAGACTCCTGGTAACGGGAACCGCTTCTCTCGGTTCTTTATGATTTTTCAATAATTTGATTTGTCTCCTACAATTCAGTTTTTTTAATGAGTTTGACTCCTCCTCCCCCCCCCCAGAAATACGGGGTTCACTCAAAATTTAGTAACACAGAACTGAATGAATCCAATGATGGGAGTATCTTGTCCTCTTGGTACAAAATTCAGCTGTAGGCTTGCCGCAAAATCGCAAGTTTCAGAGGGAGCATAAACCTTAAGCACATTAACAGTTACAACGATTTAATCATTTGTGCGCATTAAGCTTGAATTTCGCCACTACAGACAAATTCAATTTGTCTGTAGTAAATTAAATTCGATTTAATCAAACTACAGACAAATTCAAGCTGAGTACACCGAAATCGCTTGATTGATGTCAATAATCTTGCGTTGTACAATGACCGCTTCAGTGCTTAGAATAGGACGGTTGCGGGGACATACGGAGGGTGTTGTTGCCCCCCAGATTTTAAATTTGTTGGAGTTTTTCGGCATTTTCTTTTTCATATCTGGAATGAAATTTTCTTTTTCTTAATTCCCCCCGACCCTCCTCCCTAAGAAAAAATCATATATACATGTCTGGATGGTGGTATTACAAACTTTTACTTCCTTGAACTTTCGGATGTAGAAATACAGCATGCAGAGAAAATTGCATGTCAAATAACTTGGCAAAAATAATTTTGACTTACTGTAAAGTCAGGAAGAGCCTTTCAGTAAAATTCAAGGGTTAAGTTAATAAAAAAGTAACCAACCTGGCTTTACTAAAGTCGCAAGAAGTTATTTTGAAGGGATAGGGGTGGAAGGCAGGGGGGTCATACCATACGTAATCCATGAAATATCAAATAAAGGTTTAATCAATCTGGAAATAAATCAGCCGAACAGTATACTGGAGGCAGGTTAGCCCTGTGGCCCCCAAGTTTCCTGTATGTTTGTCGGGGGCAAATTCTTGACCTGATTTTTAATCCAAATACAATATTCAGAGGAAAAAACCTACTATTTGTGAAATTGTGATTTATCTTGTTGTAAGATATACAGCAAGATAGGACATATTGACATTATTTCAGGTGGATTTCTAACATTTTTGTCATGATTTTATTCAGTAAACGAATGATTTGACCCAGATATATTTCAAAAGACTCTGAATTGGCAAATATTTCCGCAACACCTAAAGACTCTAGGTCAGAAAAATATTCAGATCGTGAGTATGGAAAGTTCGGGATCTACTTATTTCAGACAAGTTTTTAGTCTTGAGGGGGGATAATATGGTTGATGGGAGGGAAAAATATTACTCGCCCAAAAAATTCTCCCGATTTCGGATATGAAAAGATTGCTTATCTAGCAATTTCAGAGAATTTTCCGAAATCACTGTCAGTGTTCACCATGGTCGATGATTTTAACTTTTATTCTCTTCTTAAAATGAAAACGAGGTCAGTTTCTAGCAGTGGAAGAGAAAATACACAGTTATATTTTAGTCTGTTTCCTACAACAACACCGGAAGTCTAAGCACCCTGCTCTGCAGTTACACTACTACCTCTAAGAGGGAAGAAGGGGCTACTGGGACTTCCCCATGCATTGTTTGGTGCTATTCCCCCTTTAATCTACTACCAAACCAAGCAGGATTGAGTTCAGTGTCCATTTCCCTCTAAATAGGAACTTGCAAGAATCCTGGGTTGCCAAAAAGGATTTTTATTCAATAAATGTTTCTACCGAGTTACCTTAACTTAGATCTTCCTGTGCCTCCACAGGCACTTAGGGCATCCAAGAAGAGTCGCCAGTCATCTCTCATTGCTGCGGTCGCCCAGAAATCTTCCATTTCAGGTTATATTTTCCCTGGATGTTTCTTTTAGCATATTTTTTTTCTAGGGGCAGATTGCTAAACCACCGCAAAGCTCTCCTCCTTTATCCAGGCTTGAGACAGGCTCTAACAACTCCACCAATTTACGATATCTTAATTCGTCTTATGGATTCAATGTCCATTGGCTTAAAAAAGACTCAGCATTGCTACTTTTTCTTTCAGTATAATTTTGTCTTGGTACAGATCGAATCAAGTAAAACTTGAACAAAATTTGGCAGACTTGCCGGCCGTCTCAACTTTTTTTCGAGTGAGTAACCAAATAAACCCATAAGGTCGGGACATCTTGTTGTATCCTAGAGTGCGTTGTCTTGCCATGCGCGAACGAACTAGCCTACTAGAAATGCACGGTCAAACCAGATGTTACTGCAAATGACATTGACAAGTATTGTCGTTGTTCTGTTTCTATTCCGAAGGCTTCGTTTTCTTCAGCCCGCTGTCTGTTGAGAGTAGAATTATAATGTGTGCCTTTGATTGTGAGCGTGGTGACCAAAAAATCGCAACGTGAGAGCGAAATTGTCCCACTGCTCGAAGACTCCTTTCGAGAAAAATATGCTTAAAAGCTTTTTAACGCTACTTTTCGAATGCTCCATAGTCCAGTTAATACATTTGTATCCAAAAGCAAATCCGAGATTTTGTTCGAGGGGGGGGGGGTTACAGAAAACTTTACAAACATATCAATACAAATTTTATATGCATTATTTTTACTTTTTATGAGTCGGACAAAAATTTCGGGGAGGGGGGTTCAAACACGAGAACACCTCCCCCCCCCCTGGATACGGCCGCGTTGGTATCCGCTTAGTTTTTATATAGCTGTCAGTGAATGTGGAAGCAAATAAGTGGGATAGGATAGTTTCGATCGTTGGATAATTTCACTCTCAGGGAAAATTCTGACTTGTCGATTAGGATAAGATTAAACTTTTTGTCGCTAAAGGCCCATTCGCAATAAGATTTTACGGTACTTTCGCATTATATTGGCCTTTCTAAAAAGTCAAGTTTGGTTAATGCTAATGAAAGAAAATAGGATGACTATATAATAGTTTATAAACAAATTTGGGATATATATTTGCACATTAGGGGGAGTGGGGGGCAAAGCATACCATATATTAAATACTTAACCAAACCTCGTTACCTTCCCCCCCCAAAAAAAAAAACACAAAAGAACAACACTTTAAATATCTTAAAACTCCGCTATACAACGTATTTCTCTACTGCGGTGTATCGAATCATCTTGTAAAAACAAGTTTTTCATTGCGTCTTTCCCGTTTGACTGTAGCATATCTTGTTCAACTTCATTGGAGGAGCCCATATAATGCGAAAGTACCGATTTTACTGATATCGGAATTAAGTTAGCGCTGCTCTTGAGCCAATCAGATTTTTTTTTACAGAATTTTCTGATTGGCTGACAAATTTTGATCGGCTAAAATTTCGGCGTTAGTGAAATTTCATTGTGAATGGGACATAAGTAACAAAGGTTCGTACAGAGTTACGTAGACTTTTTGAAAAGGCGGAAAATATTATGGTTATTGACAGAGATCTCCAAAATATTGTTTTCTGGCAAGATAGGATAATATCCCTTTCATTGCACGAAGTATCAAGTATTAATAAATAGGGTATTACTAAATCTATAAAAATTATTAATTAAAATCAATAATTAGAATAATTTACGGTAAAATTAGTAGCCTACTAATAAACCGAGATCCCATTCCTACAGATGCTTAAGATTCTGAGATAATCATTAATTGTTTGACAACCAGAGAACATTCAAATAATAAATATTCATGAATCGCTTGGCCTATTAAAAAAAGCAGTTTTTTAAAACTTACAATTTTTAACTAGTTTCAAATTTCTTTTATTTGTCTAGGATTTATTGATAACTGTTTAGTTTTTGCTTAATGTTCAAACTAATGCTTTTAATCATTTATTTTTTCTGAGTTTGTCTCTAATTGACAGGCGTCTTCCCCTCCACGGCTTCTCTTTCAGGGATTAGTGCCTTATACTTATATTCTGTTTAACTATAAAAAAATATATCCTGTCTTATCGCAGACCATTAGAAACAAAAGCTTGTCTAATGAACCTCTATGAACCTCTATACCTAATGAACCTCTCGAAGCCTCCTGAAAACCTCTCGTCTGAAAACCTCTCGAAGCCTCCTGAAAATCTGCAAGTTTCTATATTTCTGTGAAGACTTGCTATCATGCTATACTCGGGCTTGGCATTGCTTTTCGTATATCTGCTGATGACGGCCACAGTATTTGTGGTCGAAATATCCAGAATTTTTTGACATGGTTTTCCACTGTCTAATAAAAGGATTTATCCCTATTTGAACTGGTTATTTGTGCGTCAAGGAAAGCAGCGGGGTCTTCGAAAATACCTATACTCTGTGCTTACCCTATTTTTTTTGCCAGTTGACGGTTATTATTATTTCTGGCCTTGATGATATTTATTAGTTGATGATCAGACATATTTTTGCAGGCAGTTGATGATGAAATGGTTTTTGATGTTCGGGATATTTATTAGTGGATGATGAAAGATATTTCTCCTAGCACTTGATGGTAAAATATATTTTTGATATTTTTTTAGTTTATGATAGAACATATCTTTGCAGGCAGCTGATGATTTTGGTATCAAATGAAGAGCACTTCAATTACGCACAACTATATGCTTTAGTTGAAAGGCTAAAACATTATCCTCAAATTTTTCTAGTCAGAAACAAACAAGGCTTGGTAAGTTTTACCGTTTCAGTTACTTTAATTGGTGTTAAGAATTACCTCTTATAGATAAGAGCATGTAAGAGGCAGAAGCGTAATTTGCCATGGGGTAGAGGAAGCAACTGCCCCCTACAGGTTCAAGTGCCCTCCCCCCCCCCCCACAGCCTCATTTTGCCTCCCCCCTGGCGAAATTTAGGTTTCTGAAAAAATCTTGTCAAAATTAAGATAAGCCAGCATAATTCAAATATCCAGAGAAACAGGTCAGTTTTCTTTAGTATATGTCTTTATGGTAATATATGACTCATTTTTCAGTTTTCTCTGTTATTTTCACATCATTTGGGAAAATTAGCTCCCACTTTGCCTCCTCCCCCCCCCCCCCCAGGAATTTGACGAAATTACGCCACTGTGTATAGGAAGTTAAATCTTCTATAAGAATCATCTGGATAGAGTGCATAAAACTATAAAGAAATAGCTGGCATACCTTAATATCAATGTAATATATTACATTATGGCAATTCTTGCTTTCAGTCCTTATTTCGAACAAGCCAAACGCTCCTCCTCTACTCACGGCTAGTCAAAGCTTCATTTTTATCGGTACTTACGTATTATAGCAACCACACTGTTGTTCTCGATCCTTTGTAAAACCGGTTTCTCTGTGTGCATTCAGAGATAATTAGCTTAGCCTTAGTGAGATAAACCACTTTGCAAGTATATTTTAATTAAATATTTGATATATAGAGTTGGTTAAGTTAGGCATTGAATCTACCCATGAAGTTCGAATTTCCTTCAAATCCCTTCTTATGACCACTTCCGCTCCATTTTCTTCCAATCCCTTCTTGTGATCACTTCCGCTCCATTCAGGGACGTCCTACTTTTCTTTTGGCTTCATATGGATGGCCAAAAAGCACAATCTTTGGCAATCTGCCATCGTTCGTCCGTTAAACATGGCCTAGCCGTCTTAACCTTCTTTCGTTATAGCCCTAGAAAGTGGGGTCAAACCACATTTTCCGAAGACGCTATTGTTTGATATACGGTCAGTCAAACGAATGACAGGTTTGAAACAAAGTGGTTGGTTACAAGACCCACGTTATGCACGCCAGTAACAGACAGTTTCTAATCCGTTTTATATTCCTGTAAACATGTTGAGCTGCCTTTATTGTGTTTTTTAGTTAAGTGTAACATTTTGTAGCTCTGGAACACTTGTACTACTGAAACTTTTTGCCGCATTTAGAAATGAACATATGCCCTTGAACTTTTGAAAACATGGTGACAAAACATGCAGCTGTGCAGTATGTATAAGCATCCCGAAATGTGCATTAGGCCCGTACATAGAAGGAGGGTTAGTCTTGTCCCCCCCCCCCCGCTAATTTCAAGATTTTCGTAATGTTTTCTATAATTTTGTGTTATATTTCTAGATAAATCGCAATTTATATGTCAATTTCCCTCTTCTTCGAAGAAACATTCCTGCCTACAATGTCCACTGCTCATAAGCTTTTTGAAACAAACAAGCAGGATCTTTCAGAATTATAATTATCTTCATATTTCATCCTTTCCCTAAGGGAAACATTCCATGAAAACATCAAGTTTGGAAATCTTAAAGGAGTAGGCTATATTCCCCAATCATATGCGAAGAGGTATTTCTCATTCGATAAAGACAATAAAACGAAAGCAGTGAATGGTAAATATGGGAAAATCAATGTGCCATCCACAGAAAGTGACAAATGATTACAATATCGCATGACTCCACATTTTCCCATCAGGTTATTGTTTGATATATGGTCAGTCGAATGAATACCTAAAACCATGACGTATAAAAATAAAAAATAAGGGTAATTTCCTATTATATGGGCCTCTCTAAAAAGTCAAGTTTGGTTAATGCTAATTGAATAAAATAAAATAGGATGAATATATAATAGATTAGAAACAAATTTGGGTTATATATTTGCACTTTAGGGGTGGGTGGTAAAGCGTAGCATATATTAAATACGTAACCTAACCTAGATACCCCCCCCCCCGTAGATCCAAAAAAACACAGTTTAATATCGTATACGGAATGCAAACCACGCTATCATTGCCCACTCTATTGCGGTTAACATGTCAAAAACGGGTTTTATCATTGCCTACTCTACAGCGGTTAATCCTAGAGGCCCCTATAATTGGGAAATACCAAAATAAGTATAAATATAATAATATAAGCAAAATAATATAAGTATTAACAAGTAGAAATAAGGAAAAAGTATAAAGTTAAGATGGAAATATCGACACGATATCGTCTGTACTTTTTACGACCAGGAGCGTAATTTTGTAAAAATATTGGGGCAGGGGCAATGTTGGAGCCGATGTTTCCTAAGTCAATTGAAAATGATCAAGTAAAAAATGGAAAATGAGCCATGTAGTACCATGAAGGCAAAGGTATACTAAAGAAAATTTATCTGTGGATGCTTGAATTATGTAGGCCTATCTTAATTTTCACACAATTTTTGAAGTCGCTAAATTTCAGCTGGGTGGCAAGCTGGAGTCCTCGGGGGTGTTTTCCTCTGCCAAAATGCAAATTACGCCCCTGCCTGTGACATGTAAAACTGTCAGTCATGACTAAAGGTCGTTTTTGACATGTTCCCACAGCTGGGATAATTGCCAAAAACTGTTTGCCAAGTTGTCTCAAAGGGAGGACCCTGTCCAAAAGGGAGGCACAAAAAGATGTCCAAAAGGGAGGATCCTCCTCATTAGGAGGAATCCTAATGCTAAGGAAGTTTAGATGAGGAGAATCAAAGCGTGATTAAAACTGCATTGGCTTGGGGATCTTCCCTTCGAAAACGGATTAGGAAACGGTTTTTGGCAATTATCTCAGAAATTGAAAAATGTCAGATATAAATGACAGAAAGAAAAGAGATACCTTTAACAAAATTGAAAGTGTATGGGACATAACATAAAAACATGTTTTTGGCCTCTTGCCATGATTCCAAGATTTTTCTTTTGGTTGCTCTAGAATTAGGAAGTTTTTTGGGCAGTACCATATTTTGGTCGTCGAACAAATAAAATAAATAAGCAAAACGGTACTTGCCTGTGAAACGAAACAGACGGTTAATCATAATGATTAGTTAGGTTAATCTGAATGAAATATACAGAAACATGATGATAATATAATATATTGGAAACAAAATTATGGAAACTACGACAAAGAATTACGAAAAGCAGGCCGTACAGAACGCATTATATTAAAAACCTAACCAACCCAGCCTAACTCCTAATCAACCTAACTCCTAACCCAGCCTAACCTAACTCCTAATCATATCTAATCATTAAATATTTAATTAAAACATAGCTACATCGTAATTTTTTTTACTCAATATAACCGAATCATAACCGATTCCGATGAGGCAAACCGGTTATTGTTAGATATTACACAGCGTAATTCTTGAATGTGTTTCAGTTAACAGACAAGTACCAGCAAAACTAATTAGTAACGATTTTTGTCCGTAAAAGTTCAAACATTAACGATCTGTTGATTCCGATTGATTCCCAAACCTTCAATAAAAGGGACATTTTGTTAAGAGGTTTGATGCCATATCTTTTTACCTTAATTTCTTACTGATATTTTACCCTCGTTTGTTTTCGTTAAACTTGGCCCCCGCTACTACTTAAATTGCATCGTTTTCATGAAAGGTCGTTTTCAAGGTCGTTTTCATGAAAGATCGAATTGCAGTTTTTTTTTTCGCATCCACAATTGTGAAAATTTCAGTTAGAAAGCTCCGGATTGTAATGCTGTTTTGTATCGTGTGTTTTTGGCTTAATTTTTTACTGATTTTTTACCCTCGTTTCTTTTTATTAACTTGGCCCGCTGTTACTAAAAACAGCATAACTGCGCACATGGAGGTCTTTTTGTTGCAAATCGAGTTCTAAGTTTTTTTTTTCTTTTTTTTGAACATCCATAATTGTGTAAATTTCCACTTACCACTTCAAATTTTCACTGTTTTTGATACTGAAAGTTTCAAATTATCTTGTAAACCGAGTCAGGTCCAAAAAAAGAATTTAACTAGACGATGAAGCAGGTCGAGTTTAAAAGGAGGAATACTAAATATCTGCTTGACAACATTGCATACTCTCGACAAATGAAGTTGTGACTAAATTTACCTAAAGTTGCCACTTTAGGTGTCGCTCCAAGTTCAAACAATTTTGAGACATTCAAAGCGATGTTCATCTTGTTTTTTCGCCTTTTTTGATCTGATTACTTATAGATCCCCCATTCATTCATTAAAATATTGCTTTCTATGTGTCCTCTGCTTCTCTTAACAACGAAACTGTATTTTATTGTTAATGAACATACCGAAAAACAAGAAGTTCTTAGATAACAATGCCTCCACTAAAGACCCTATCTTGAAGGGGGAGGGGCTACCGGTTTGTCCCCCCCCCCCAAAAAAAAAATTATTTGCCATATTAAAAGCTAAAATAAATGCACATAAAAATTGATGTGCCTTGTAAATGCTCTTTTTGTAACCCCCGTCCACTGAAAAAATCCTGGATATGCCCTAGGCCCCACCCCAAGACATTAATTTATTAATATAATCTGCTACCTGGCACCAACCGACAAAACATGCAAGACTATGTGTCATTCGCTAGCTGACCAGCGAAGCCGGCATAGCTTTCCATCTGATAATCGTAACGAGTGGAAAGCTGCCAGACCAATGTTGTAGCCAACATTTTTGTCAACAAGACAAAAATTGGCTAGACTTTAAAAGTGATTCCAGGCTGCTAGGGTAGTGTTTCCGGCTACTGGTTTTAAGCATAAAATGCGAATTGTTACACTTGTGTTTTAATGCTCGTAGCATTAACATAAGTTGCAAATTTCGTCGTTTTCTTTATTTTGTAAATCAATACCTTTATGAAAGGAATCACATTTTAGAAAATCTTGCAGAATCATAACTGATACCCAATTCATTTCGGCTAGACTTTGAAAGTGAATTCATGCTGCTAAGGCAAACTGTTTCCGGCTGGTGGTTTTAAGCGTCAAATTCAAATTATTATACTCGTGGTATTAAAACAACTTGCTAGTCTCATTGTTTTCTTTATTTTGTAAATCAAAACCTTTATGAAATGAATAGTATTTTCGAAAACCTTGCAGAATCTTAACTGATACTCAATTAACAATGCTATTTTATTGAGATAAGTCGATTAGGACGATGCATTGTTGATTTTTTAAAATCGTGTTTTTCAGTCAATTCTCGCGATAATTTTCACTAGTCAGTCTTACGAGCAAACTTTATTTTCCGTTGGATATTCACGACCAAGGCCATATCCAGGATTTTTATTAAGGAGTGGAAGGGTTACAAAAAAATCGGTACTTTCGTATTATCAGGGCCCCTCTAAAGAAGTCCAACAAGAGATGCTACAGTCGAACGGAAAAGACGCAATGAAAAACTTGTCTTTACAAGATCATTCAATACACCACAGTAGAGAAATACATTGTATAGCGTGGTTTTAAGATATTTAAAGTGTTGTTCTTTGGTGTTTTGGGGAGGAAAAATGTTCCTAGGTTAGGTTACGTTTAATATATGCTATGCTTTGCCCCCCCACATCCCCTAATGTTGAAATATATAGCTCAAATTTGTTTCTAAACTATCATATAGTCATCCTATTTAATTTTATTTCATTAGCCTTAACCAAACTTGACTTTTTAGAGGGGCCCTGATAATGCGAAAGTGCCAAAAAATCTTTAAAAAAACGCATCAAGAATTTGTTTATATGCATTTTTGTTACTTTTTTTTTACGAGACGGAAATTTTTTTCCTTTTTGGGGGGGGGAGGGAGTGGAGGGGGTTAAACCTGGTACCCCTGGATATGGCCTTGTTCATAACCGACACTTTTTTAAGATACCACCTGTTGCGGGCAAGCCTCTCCGGTCTCATCAATCTTCCAGATGAGTCAACTGTTGTCTTCATTTTACTCAAGGGAATTATCTCCTCAGGGAGTCATGGAGTCAACAATCCTCTTATTTCTCTTCGAGTCTCTAGATAGGAAACGAATAAAGCTCAAGTTATGTCTTTTTGGAAACGATATGTCACAACAATTTTAATACGTCTCCAGGGTCGTCACTTGCATGTTGTTTCCATCAGATTGACGCTGTGGATTTTAGTTGTTTCCGTCCTTGGCTTAGACAGTAATTCTTTTTTCCAGGGGGATATGAAAAAACTTGTTTAGTAATTTTTTAGAGACTAAATGTAGACAGGGGCAGGGATGTATGGAGTATGGTGATGAAGAGACCTTAAAACTTGCCAAGTATATTTTGGCTGAAAAAAATATTACTTTTCTGGTGGTTTAGGAAAAGAAGGGTGGCAATCCTGTCAGCTATTGAGGCAAGAAGAAGCCTCGACCTCTTAGTTTTTCAGGAACCTTTTGGACTGAAATTTCTTAGAAATTGAGGCAACCCCCCAAAATCCCAGGCATTTTAAAACAAGAAACTTGTTTAATATATGCTATGCTTTGCCCCCCCCCCTTCCTAATGTGCAAATATATAGCCCACGCATTTGTTTCTAAACTTTTATATAGTCATCCTATTTATCTTGTTTCATTAACATTAACCAAACTAGCAATATATAAAAGAGTAGGTATACTAAAGGAGTACCGTTTTTTCTTTAGAAGATGAAGGGTCATGGCCCCCTCTGTGTATGTCCCTGAAAAAGTGTGGTTTAATTTTTATTGGCTTATTCGTGTGAAGTATTTTAAGCCAATCACACTATTCCTGAACCGTAGGCCAATGACATGCCTTTTTCAAACCTGTTTAGTTCCTGTGATGAATTTTAAAACAGGGTAAAGAACGACATAATAAATTGTATTTGATTGATTCTCCTCTGTGAAATTTTAAGCCAATAGAAAGCACAGTAAATTTTTGAATAAAGAACTTTACAAATAAACTCTCTATTCTCTGTGCTTACATTAATTAACCCTTAAAGTAAAAAAATTGAGATTTTTCCTTTTTTCCATTGCTTAGCTAGAATAAAAGTGAGCTCATCACTCGAGGCATTTTTTCCAAATATAATAATTGCTTCAGGGGCAAATTTCATTTTTAGCCCTTAAAAGGTAACTTATTTTTGTCACCACACAAAAAAGTGACCGTCACTAGAAATGGGTTTAAAAAATGGTTAAACACATACCATTTGTTTATAAATCAATTATTCAAAAGTAATATGTTTTAAAAGTATTGATTCATAACAGTCTAATTCCAATGATTGTTGTAGAAGAAAGGCAATATATTATTTTTCGTGCCCAGAAATTTGGCAAAATTTAGGATTGGGGAATGGGGGGGGGGGGCTTGGACGGGCCAAATCCTCCCACTCCCTGCGTACGCCCCTAGCTTCAGTGAGTATTTGAAAGGGAAGGTCTGACTCGCAAAGGCAACAATTGATATACTAAATACCAAGACATAGAGAATAGACAGACAAGGGAACAAGTAACGTTTAATTATTTGATTGTATATAGAAAAAAAAAAATGCGTTTCTGGTTGTTCAATTTTACTACTAACTATCGCTGTTCTTATGTTATAATTTACCCGACAAGAAATGTCGCCGCTTAAAAATTCTTTTAGTCCCTTAAATGTTGAAGAGATTTCTAATAATTAACTTTACTAATAAATACAAATAACTTTTGGTTTAATTTTTTTTATTAGCTTTTACCATTTAAAAATTATCATTAAGGCAATAAGAGATTTCTCTATTTCAAAAATTCCTTTAGTCCCTTGAACACTGCTATAGAAATCACCCGTGGAAGCTTTTCATTGATTAGATGTTGGCACACCACCTATAAGTGAATCGATGGAGAAGTAAACAAGAAAGTTTCCGACGGTCATTTTCTGGAAAAAAGAACGAATAAATGTTTTAGTAGAATTCCCGCACGTAGTCCAGTTTTACTAAATCACGACAATAAAAGAAGTTTCACCGGGATTTTAAACTGAGGTAGCTCAGTCTGTATATTGATTTCTTAATATGACAGCTAAATAATTTCTTAGACCACACTGGTTTTCCATTTACAAAATTTAAGAGAGAAAAAACGAGTATAATTTGTAAATAAAACAGTGAAAAAAACAACGACAATATTTTTAAACAATAAAATTCAGTTTTTTTTCGACTCCACGTCTGGGAGCTTTTATCAACAACACAAAAAAAAATTATCGTACGAGTTTTATTGATTTTTTGTTCATTTTTTGTTTTTTTTTGTCTTTTTCTTTATATGTTGCTACTAATTAAATTTAACTTTAACTTGTTTACCCGTTGATAAAGGCTACCGGACGTAAAGTTGAATTTAAAATTCGATTTTTTTTTCGTTCCACTGTTTTATTTAAATTAAACCCGATTTTTCTCTCTTAAATGACAGCTACCGTGCCTGAAAACAGAGGTACAGAAGAAGTTGCCTATCTTTCCTCGAGATAAGACTGAAGACTCCCTCCCTCCTTGAAAAAAAATGACTTGATCTAGGAGGAAAAAATGAATTGCATTTGCATTGCTTAAGCCTTGCTTGGCGTGGCCGGCGTAGAAAGCACTGGAAATCAGCGCCGCCATTTGTTTCCATAGCGGTTTGAATGTTTAGATGTCTTTTTTGTTAATTATCTCTGGTCTTTAGTAGAATTTAAGTACTGTCAATACAGGTAAAAAAAACAGCAAAAATACACTTACCAAGAAGGGAAAAATAGGTATATTTGAGCGCGTGTATTTAGATTAGCCTAACCTCTGCGAACTAATGTCGCCCCAACTTCTTTGTAATCAGCTATAAAAATCAAATTTAACTAGGCCTCTTTTATGATTAACAAGATAGTCTGCCTACTGTCACAACAATCCTTTTTAGGACAAAATACACATAAACTTCTATTTGAGCCCAAATTTTATTAAATTCAAGCGTAACTTGCTTGATTTTTTTTTTTATTATTATTAGATTATTCTCCATAATCTTTGAAGGACTCCCTTGGGAGCTGTTATTAAAAGGCCATAGCTTGTAAAAATGCGGATATTCGAGTCTCGCAAAGTGCGTTTTGAAGCATCACTTTTCCTTCACGATCACCTAAGGTGAAATTGATCACGGTAAAATTGGGTATTTTAGATATTTACCGTAAGTTTACGGACCCCCGTAAAATTGGTATTTTACCTATTTTACTGGCATACTTTACCACGCCTTGAAATTTTCCGAGTAGGCCTACAAAAGCGAGAAGAGGCTTGCAGAAAAGGGATTGAATACGATTTTGTTTTGTGTATAGCTGTGTTCAACGGTTTAAAAGGCCGTCTGTCTAATTTAGGTCTCTTGTTATCAGAACGGTAAAATGTATTATAGTACATGTAATTACAATTTTAAAACAATGAAATATTAATTGAAATAAAATTACATTAGTTCTGTGAACTATTAAAGACAGAAAGGGTTACAAGGAGGATTGACATATAACAAACAAGAAAAAAATTAGATTGTTGAGAAAAATGAGGGTGATGTCAGCCAGTTGACAAAAATGAAGCGAAAATGATAGAGGCGGATATTTGTTATGGGATCTCTACACGGCTGTCCTCAGCGCTAAAAAAAAGAAGGAAACTAACCTTGTGATTTTTCTCTGGTTAAGCAAAAGCAAGAGGGTTGCCAGCAGACCAAAAAATTTCGTAACGTCCAACTATTAAAAACGTAACTTTTTCGTAACTTTTGATAGGAAAGTCTCTTTTCAAGGCAGGGTGCCTTAATTTCCTATCAAGAACGGTACTTAAAGGGGGGATGGGACATTTTTTGCCTGTATAATTTGAAAAATAAATTTTTACGTAATCTCATTAAAAATCTTCCCTCCAACTTTTAAAAGGTGCCTAAAAAGTATACATTCATGCTTCTTTGCCTTCAGGAAATTACTATTTATTCAACTGCAAGGGCTTCTTCCAGTTTACCTGCACAACAGAAAGACCCCCCCCCCGAAGTGGCTATAAAATACCAGGCTACTATTTTGCTTACCTTGTTGTTTTTAATTGCCATTTTTGGTGTTTTGAACCAAAATTTGATGAGTAATACATACAAAATAAAAGGCAAATCAATAAACACAGGACAATAAAAAAATTAAACTCATTTTCAAAATGAACTACAAAGTAAAGAATTTTTTTCTCAAGAATATATGAATATAAGTGAACACGAGGGACACAAAATCCTTTGGGTTTTACATAACGTAATCACCAAACTTATGTAGGTTTAAAATACATAAACTGAAAATTACGATGAGTTGAAAGAAAACAATAAAAGAGATCAAATTCTGTTAAAAGGAAACGATTTTTTGCCCCGTATTTTCAATTATAGGTCTATTTAATATTTTCAAATTTTTAATTTTCAAATTTAAAAAAAAGTAATGTCTCATCCAAGATTACAACCTAAGTTAACACAGCCTCGGGATGTGCTCTTACCTTTGTGCTATACTGATGAAAGTGGGAAGTAACTGAACATTGGAAAGTGGTTGAAAAATAGTTCACAAATTAAAAAAAATTGTGTGACAATGAAATAAAAGGAAGACGGAACAAAAAGATCAATGAGTTAATAAAATACTGGAAATGATTTAATTAAGAAAATTAAGGGGGATAATAAAAAACCTTAAAGAAATGCCGAGAAATTTACGTTTTCAGGGGGTTGGGGCCCCAGTCCAGCCTGCGTGGTCCCTATGAATCAGTTTTTAAGTAAGCTGTAAGCCTACCCTATACAGATACTGTTCATCTTCTTCATAAAAATGGGCATTACTCTAGTTGTCGTTGTCTAAAGCCAAATATCTAGTGATAGTCCTTTTCTGAAGAAAAAATTCTAAACACACATTATTTATTTTATACTATTTTCAAATATCACGGCCTCTTCTCTGAAAATACACCCCCCCCCCTGATGGTCCGGGATATAGCACAAGGAATATATTAAAAAAAATTGACCAATAAAATTCTTACTTTACAATATAAAAGAACACGAAAGAATGTAACAAGAAGGAATGTCATCACAAGATTCGCCACAACGATGAAATGTGTTTATACAGTTATATATGGGACCGCAGATGGGGAGGGGGGTATAATGTCAAAAAAGTGACCATGATATTTGGAAAGTTTAGCATACAATCGAAAATTCCGGCTCAACTAACCCACCCCCTCCTCAAAGCTTAGATATAACCGAAAAAATGGCTCATTTTTACAGTTTCATATATTTTGTCAATACCAGCTGTTCATAATCCCAAATAAAAAGATCAACTTTTTTATATACCCTTATATTATGTCAAACCAATCAAAAAGGGGGGGGGGTGAGGTTGTTACGGAAAGAATAATACATATATCATCGGTACTAGTCAATTAGCTGATACACACGCAAGATAGATGCTACGGGAAACTAGTCAAACGGGCATTAGTCAACAGAGAATTGGGTCGCAAAGCGAGGTTTGTCATTGCGTTTACAATATTTAAACTATTGTTTTTCGGGGTTTGGGAGGGGGGGAGTACCTAGATTAGGTTACGTATTTAATATATACTATGCTTTACCCCCCCCCCCTAATGTGCAAATATATAGCCCAAATTTGGTTCTAAATTTTTATATTTTCATCACATTTTGTTTTATTTCATTAGCATTAATGAAATCCTTCTCCATATCGTTTTGGTAGGACTTGAAATGGAATAAGATTCACTGTCAACTAGTAAAATTGAGAGCTGGTGAGATCACTAAATGGCTTTGGTCACTTGTCACTATACAAATCATCATCGTATGCTCATGGGAGAGACAGCTATCTTAACTTTCAGAGCGAACAAGGGAAGTGGTGTATTTTCTCATCTCAATAACTGAGTGATTGCTTGATAAGATTAAATGACCGCGATGTGAAAAAAATGTTGATACTCATGTCAGTGTAATTAAAATGGGAGCAACGGATTTTTTCACGGGGAAAAAAATAGATAACTCAGAAAATGTGAAACTTCCTCATTATTAAAGAGCCTAACATAATTGTAACATAAATTCAAAAACGTAACAAAAATGTAACGTTTTTAGGGCCGTAACGTAAAACGTACCGTTTTATTTAAAACAAACCAAAAATGGTACGAACGTAACAGTAGAGGAGGGGGTACCAGCGCGACGAGAACCACGTGGTTTATGGTTTTCTCAGTGAGAATGAAAAAACAGGACTTTTATAACATGAAAAAACAAGAATTTTGTCACAATTATTTCTGTTTTTATTGTTTTTCAAGGGAGAATTTGAAAAACAGGAACTTTCTCACATTTTTGTATGTTTTTATGGTTTTTGTCACTGAGAATTTGAAAAACAGGAATTTTGTCACATTTATGGATGGTTTTATGGTTTTTGTCAGTGAGAATGAAAAAACAGGAACTTTCTCACTTTCATGGATGTCAACAGCAATTTATGTATGTTTCATGGTTTTTGTCAGTGAGAATGGAAAAACAGTATTTTTCTCACTTTGCTGTCAGTCATTAATCAAATTGTTTCCGGGCAAAGTTTAGTATTGTCTGACAGGTACTGCTCCAGGAATAGATCCAAGTCATTAATGTCTTTGCCTCGGGAACAGTTCTACTGGTCGAACTCCAAAGGATATTAATAACCAAAGGCCATGGAAACAATTAGGCAAGAAACATCTTAGCGATGAATTGTTTTAGCGCGCGAGAAGGTTTCCTATTAATTTGAAATGCGTTAGCACAGAGATGCCAATAACAAAGGAACACACTGAATTTGCGTTTAGGGATTATTTGGGCGAAACCGTTTTAGACAGGTTATGGAACTATTTCGGCGAAACAGATAGAGACATTTTAAAAGAAGATTTTTGAAGAGATTTTAGAAGAGAATTTAAAGGTGAAACTCTGTGGTCGTTATAATACACAAGTTTCATTTGAACAGTGTTGTGAGGTCCTCTAACCCAACCCCAAAGGGTTCCAATCCTCCTACCCCAACCCCGAAGGAAGCCCCCGGTCCTCAAAGGCCCCCCAAGCTCCCAAAGGCCCTCCACCGGTCCCCAAATGTCCCCCAGGCCCCCAACTGCCCCCCCGGACACTCAAAGGTCCCCCAAGCACCCAAAGGGCCACCACCGCCCCCAAAGGCCCACCCCAGACCCTCAACGGCCATCCCCGGGCCCCCCAAAGGCCCATCGAGTTCCCAAAAGACCAACAGGGTCCCAAAGGCCCTCCACCGGTCTCCAAAGGTCCCCCCGGCTCCCCACTGGCCCCCCCGGCCCCCCCCCGGCCCCCCCCCGCCCCCAAAGGTCCACCGGGCTCCCAAAGGACCAATCGGTCCTCAAGTGCCCCCCAGACCCCCCAAGGCCCACCCACACCCCCCAAAGTCAACCCCGGCCCCCCCAACCCCATCCCCCCGCCCCAAAAGGACCCCCCCCGAGCTCCCAAAGGACCACCGACCCTCAAGGGACCCACAGACCCTCAAAGGCTCTCCCCGAGCACCCGTCTTTCGTTGATGTGTGTTGTCTGAAACCTATGATTTGGGATGTGTAGTTTGCTACTTCAGGCTTTTCTGAGCTAAGGTTTCCTAGTATTTCCTAGGTGAATGTTGTCTGAAACCAATAGTTTGGGATGAGTAGTTTGCTATTTCAGGCTTTTATGAGCTAGGTTTCTTGGCCTGTCGTTGGGGGGTCTTGAGTGAAACATATGATTTGGGAGCTGTAGTTTGCTATTTTTGACTTTTCTGAGTTGGATTTCTTAGTCTTTCATAGGTGTGTGGTGTCTGAAACCTATGATTTGGGATGTGTAGTTTGCTATTTTCGACTTTTCTGAGCTGGATTTCTTAGCCTTTCATAGGTATGCGTTGTCAGAAAATTATGATTTGGGATGTATAGTTTGCTATTTCAGGCTTTTCTGAGCTAAGGTTTTCTAGTATTTTGTAGGTGAATGTTGTCTGAAACCAATAGTTTGGGATGAGTAGTTTGCTATTTTTGACTTTTCTGAGCTAGGTTTCTTAGTCTTTCGTTGGTGTGTGTTGACTGAAACCGATGATTTGGGATATTTAGTTTGCTATTTTTGAAATTTCTGAGCTCGATTTCTTAGTCTTTCTTAGGTGTGTGTTGTATGAAACCTATGATTTTGGGTGGGTGGATTGCTAATTTTGACTTTTATGAGCTGGATTTCTTAGCCTTTCATAGGTGTTTGTTGTCTGAAACCTATAGTTTGGGATGACTAGTTTGCTATTTTTGACTTTTCTGAGCTAGGTTTCTTAGCCGTTCATAGGTAAGTGTTGTCTGAAACCTATGATTTGGGATATTTAATTTTCTATTTCAGTCTGGTCATAACAGGATTTATTATTCTTTAGTAGGTGTGTGGTGTCTGAAACCTGTGATTTGGGGTGTGTGGGTTGCTATTTTTTTGACTTTTCTGAGCTGGATTTCTTAGCCATTCGTAGGTGTGTGTTGACTGAAACCTATGATTTGGGATGGTTAATTTGCTATTTTTGACTTTTCTGAGCTAGATTTCTTAGCCTATCATATATGTGTCCTTTCAGAAAATTCTGATTTGGGAGGTGTAATTTGCTTTTTTGGACTTTTCAGAGCTAGGATTCTTAGTCACTCATAGGTGTTTGTTGTCTGAAACTTCGGGTTTGGGATGAATAGTTTGCTATTTCAGACTTTTCTGAGCTAAGGTTTCTTAGTATTTC